>NC_084902.1:19657696-19850196 GCF_949316345.1 Pungitius pungitius | reverse complement strand
AAAATGTACAAATGAAAAAGAAAAAGTAGTTGAAAATCTGTTTAAAAATTCCCTTCAGAAACACTAACATTGGAGCATGTTTCCCTCCAACAGCACATAAAGAGGCGAGCACCGTAGAAAAGGTTTGGAAAGTGTGTAAGCCCTGGATGTGTGTGTGGATATGGCGTAAAATTCTGAAATTTATAGCTCCACTGCAGTTTATGTATTTTCATTCATGACCTTTATAGTTCTTAGCACACGCTCACAATCCAGCGGCTCCTCTACCGAGCTTTGTTATATGGAGTGTTGAGTGTGTCAATGGAAAGAAAACATTGTAATCAACTAATACATTGACTTTGAATAATAAAATGTTCATTTAAAATGTGCACTATAAAACTAATTCCACATTAAGACATAACTTTGAAATGAAGGAAAACTGCAACTTGGGACACAGTCCATATTTTACAATTAAATATGTGTATACAGTGTCTATTTTAAATCCCATCCTTATACATTTTCAAAATAAAAAGAGGTTAATGTATAATAGAAGAAACATTGTCAATACTCAATAAAAGGTTAACTACTTAATAGCACAAACTACATTTAGCTCCAGCTTCTAATATCATATTGGTTTCTGACATTTCCAAAAGCTTGAGCAAATATTTTAGTATCAAATAAAATTTCCTTGCGTGTGTTTGTTTCGAAGACTCATCGGGATTATCGTAATGTGAAAAACAGTCCAACATTTTAGAAAGCATGCTGTGCACCAGAGAGATGGAACCATCAATGTTGCTAATATCTTCGTACACATGATTGACAACTGTGGATGGCACTAAAGAATCCAGGGGGCTATTGCACAAAAGAAGAATAAAGAAATCGATGATCGAACTGAAAAAGCGCAGCTTGACTTAGTGTGATCCGCTCATCGTGGCTTAATTGGTTGCACGTTCGAGCCAGGATGAGAATGGGGAGCTAAGTCAAATCCAGGTGTTCATAACTGGGATATGTGCGCATCCATGGCTTTCTTAAACAGACCATGATATCAATCACAGATTTACGGATGCAAAAATGGAGAAGACGCCGCGCGGGGCATATTTCTCACCCGCAGAGCAGCAACTGATCATGGAAATATATGAGGAGGTGAACCATATAATATGCAAAAAGAGAACACGGCAGCAGTAATTAAACAGAAAAGGCCTGGCAGACTATTTCGGACCGACCGAATGCGTGAGGATTTAGAAATATCTACTTACTGGGAAAATTGTGTACACTGTGTTTAAAACAATCCTATATGTTACGCCATATTATTTACCATTACTTTGCCTTAAAAGTGAGCAGAGGGAATTCATGTTCCTCTGGAAATGTACCCTAAAGACTAGTTCTGATCTCAAACCCTTATTCACAATGTGAGAATATGTTTTACAACCATATGCACAAATCTCTATTAGCTGTGTCTAATTCAAAATATCTTTCTACAATTAATATGCATACAAAACAAAATATAAGACTGGACAAAGAAAGATCCTGGCAACAGGTCAAGATAAAATATAAAAACATTTTGCAGGCTGGCAAGTGCCTTAACAGTTTGCAAATTGTGTAGAAATTACTTACAAGATGCCTGCTCACATATTTTATCTAAACTGATTTTAGCAGTTTTGAAGAAGGCTCATTTGTCTGGCACTTAGAGGGGGTGGGGTAGCACCAGCACCATGCAGGCTTCACTCCAGCTGAGGAACTGGACCTTGTTTTAAACCAAGGAAGGCTTGTGATGGAAGGGATTAAGGGTGGGACAGATACTCCATCTGCATTATCCTGAATAGCAGTCTGCACAAATAACAGAATCCATCTCAAGTAAATCTATACCTCTCATGCATGTACTCGTTGGGAAAAGATAAAGGGTCTTTAATCTGTCCTGAAACACCCTGTCACGTCTGAAGGCATGTTTCAATATCAGCGCTTCTTCATCCAAAATATGGATCAGAAATGGGCATCGTGGTGCAGGAAGAAACTCAGGGGAATGGGACTTCATACATCGCCCTCATCACGTTTACAATTGTCGCCCCCCCCCCCCCGCCCTTGTTATTTTGACGCGTTTATTATCCGCCAGAACTTCCTGACCGGTCCGCGAAATGTTGTCTGACATGAAAAGGGTCCGTGAGGCAAAAACGGTTGGGGGCCCACTGATCTAAACAAATGCAAAAGTGGCGTTTAACATCAAACTCTTAACAGCAATAGTGACAAGTAATGCATGTTAAGAAAATTAAATCCGAACACATTCAGAAGACAACGGAATAACTGTTAAACACATTTGCAGCAGGCTAGCTGCAAAGAATAAATCACCATGGTTACTTGTCTGGCTTTAATTCAACCTGCTTTCGGGCAACCAAGTCAAAGCTAATTTCATCCAGGATAACTAATATCCCAGCTTAATCCCTCATCCTGGTTTTGTGCAATAGCCCTCTAGTGTTGATACTACTCCACGTTGCATCAAAATTCAAATGAGGACAAAAGATGTGTGCGCGATGGGGCAAGGGGCAGGGAGTAGGGGCTCGCTGAGAGGAGAAGACAAATTTCATCAACTCACTGATGAATCACAGCAACAATGATCAACGCTGCCTCACACAACTCTAGAGCCAGCTTATGAACATACAGTTCAATGAACAACTATCCCGGTATATTGCTCATTGGACTAAGCCCTGACTTAGGACATGCAAGTCTATGGCCATATTGTGAATCCGGATTGTTTATGTGGCTGGGTGGAAGGTCATGGACTAAAAACAAAGGCCTGTCATGTGCTCATGCTTCCTGTGACTTCCTGTGTTTAACATTGTTCCTTTGTTTACTGTGAATCAACTTAAACTTGTTTGCATAATACAATGGTGGAGTTCAAGGTTTCAAGGTTCATTATGCAAAAACATTTCCCAAAAGCCAATAAAAGGTCAACAATTTATAGATTATATTAGTTTAATATGAATTAATTTCACTCCAACACTGAAGTCTCTGTCTAAGCTTAAACAAGCTGTTCACATTAGACTTGAGTAACCATCAGTAAATAATCTGCAAGAGTAATTAGAAGAAGCACACAAACATAATGAGGAGACATTTTGGTTCATCAAACTTCCTTCGATGGGGCCATTAGGTCACATCTGACCATTGTTTCTGTTGGGGAGGGAGGAGGGGGGGTTTACGCGCTGCACTTTTAAGGAAACACAGCACTTCCCTTAGTATAGAACAGCTATATCTGATGACCCTTTAGCTGAGCAGCACTGATGCCAATCAGTGTTTGTTGATGTTCCAGCCCAGTTATTAGAGCTGGTAGCAGCAGGCCTGGGAGCAGTGAGAGAGCTGCTAACCGCTGCTCCTGTGTTCTCCTGCTTCATTACAGCCCTTTCAAAACACAGATCAATGAACTGAGGCGTGTGCAGAGCTGCTGACAATTCTCTGTTGGTTTTCACGTAGTTATTTGATCAGCTGCTCATATAATGCAGTTGTAAAAGCAATGCATTGATTCCTAATGAAAAAGTTACTATCAATCATCCAAACATTCGTCCATCACTAAAAAAACAAATATCATATGTATGTAGTTTAATCAAAAGGGATTGATAGCTGTCCAGGTTCATTTGTAGTGATTTTCTGAGGTGATAAAAATATGCCAAACAAAAAGAGGCATCAGCAGAAATATGGGCAAACTGTGGGATCCCAATCCTCACCGGGCTACGGCCCAAATATCAAATTTAACTAGATCATACAGGTGAAACTCGAAAAATTAGAATATTGTGTAAAAGTTCATTTATTTCAGTAATTCAACTTAACCGTCTACCAGGACATTTTAGAGCACTTCATGCTTACTTCAGCAGACAAGCTTAATGGAGATGCTGACGGTTTATGGTTAGGTGGAGGTAGATAGCAACGTTTTTAATTGGAGTGGCCAATTCTTTCTAAACCTTTCCACTGTTTTTCCTTTTCCGTGACAACTACAAATTGCACAACAATATTAAAAGTGGAGTATTATGCATCATCACTACTTTATTGGTTCTCTCAGTGGACTAAGGAGAGCATTAACAAATACTGATCAGGATGTACACATTTAAAATTATATTATATATTGTATTATTATTATACAAAGATTATGAATTTATAGTGATAGTTGGGCCAGTGCTGGAAACAGATCCTCTCCTTAGGAGGAGGAGTGTCATTACTGAGCCTTACATTTGCCGGTTTGCATTAGGGTGGTGTGAGCAGGGGGAGACAGGAAGAGCTGCAAGGCCACCAGCCATGAGTTGCGCTGCCTTTGCCATGGTAACCCCGACAGCATAAGAGGATCTGAAATGCAGAACACAGAATGTATGATAAGGGATTTTCATCTCAAAATAAAACACTATGTCTTGGTGTTTTTTTAATATTGTTGAAATTGAAAGAGCCGGCTTACAGAACTACATAAGGCTGATCAAGTAGGACATCTTCATTTAGGACATGAACACACATGCATTGACGCACACGCAAACAGTGAGTGTCCCGTTGATTAAGTCACAGCTGTCTTATAGGGCATTTCTATGGAAAGAAGCACAGATTCCACCTGTACAGAGGGAAAACTATCTGCAGGGAAAATAAGCCATTAACTCAAATAAGGTCTGCCTGTCACCATCAACCACAGAGCTTTAGAAGTTGAGGTAGTCATATTTCTTTAATAAAGATAATTATGCTGGTCAGAGGTTTGTATTCATCTTAGTCTCTAACTCCAAAAACTGTTTAATTCCATTCTTTTCTGTATAGGAAATATCACATTTTTTTGGCTTGATCTATACTTCGTTGGACCAGGGGTCCCCAACAACCGGGCCAAAGAAAAAAAAAATGAAAAATATATTTTAAAACTTTGATTCTCTTCCAACTGGGTGCATTTTTTCTTCTTGACACACTTCCCATGCATCAACTAAGCGCTTTTTTTGCCATGCATAGCTTGGAATATGAGAATGACCTTACCATAACATTGGCTCATGGCGTTGCTCATTTTCTTCCTGAGTGTTTGCTCTTCTTGACTGACCATCTTCCTCTGGACAAAGACACAAAAATACATGGGTATATGTGCACTTCATCTTATTTTATTTTTTACATGAGTAAAAATGATGAGCCGCTGTCGCGTAGTGGGGAGGGGAGCAGCGGGTTTAGTGAAGCGTGCAGACTCATAACCCCGACAAGACATGCAGGAATAACCGCAGTAGCGCCGAGTGCGGAAAGTTGTCGGTGGAAGGATCCTTTTTCAGAGCGGCACAAGACGGTCTCAGTTGGGAAGTAAGCGGCATGCAAAGTCCATGTAACGTTAAATGAGTATCTTCATGACCATGGGTAAACTTTATTGAGGATCTGGCACAACACAGCGACCTGCAAGTAGCGCAGTGTCTTAAATAAATCTTAATGCGAGGCTTTAAAAATGAACACAAGGGGATCCAAAAGCCCCATTATTATTGGACATGGCTAAAATCTGGTCACCATGCTGCCGACAAGCCGAAATTGTATTGGGTGCTCGCTCCTTTTGCTTAACGCACGCTCCTGATCTTGAATTTAGAATCGATTGCTCTTCCTTGAGGTACCGGATGTTGCGTTTTTAATTTTTTTGCGGTTTAATTTTTTGCAGTTGAATTTTTTGCGGTTGAATTTTTTGCAGTATTTTAACGTTGAAAAACATTCAGATACATAATTTCAATGCTTAAATATTCAGTGCTAGAAATTCAATCACCTTTTTCTTTTAAAACACGATTTACTTCCATACCTCAGTAAACATTGTAAACATGAGTTTATGGTCTCAATCTCTAGTGTCAAGTCTTCAACACAGCATGATGTTCCGTCTCTCATACGGTCTCACACACTCTTATGTCTCACACACTGTCACATCAGGAGAGAATATTGAGGCCCCGATTAGAAATTAATTTCCAGATAACTACTTGTTTGAACAGTATATAACCTCATCCTTCCTCATATAACTAACGTCACTCATCGTGGACATGCTCTCACACCAGAGCACATTCTACGTTTTTTTGCAAACGTCAGTTTTCTTTACAACATCGGTGATCCAGAGAATTAGTAAAGTTACTGTATGTATCCATGAGAAAAGCGTGCCTCGCTCGGAAATGTCTTTTAAACGTTTTTGTTCCCTGGACACAAACCAGTGAGAGCCATTTAAGAGGAGTTCTACAGGACTGCACCTGAATAAAATACATGAAGGTACATAATTACGGGTTCATACTCGCCGTACGCTTGCATTAATATTTTCACCTCAATAGGGGGAATTAAATCGATTGATTGTTTGTGGTTGTTACCATGGTAAATCGTAGTATCATGGCTCCATTCATGCTGCCTTTATACTGTGATGGTGCACGCGCTCAACTCTAAGTCAACCTACTCTGAGTAGATTGAACCAACTATAACCAGCTGTTCTGAAACCAAAATCTCTGAGTTTCCCTTCTCAGGGTAAATCAACTCAGAGTTTAGGGTTTGACTCAGAGTTTGTTGAACCACCTACTTGAAACGGACTCCAGGTCTGAAGGATGCTGAATAAACCAACGCGTGCTGCCAGGGAAACAATAGTAAAGGCTGTTACATTGTGTGGGAGAGATGCATTTTTTACCGCAGGGGTTTGCCTCTATGTCGTCGAGGAGATTGGATGTAGAGTTTGTTGTGCCCAATCTGGGTAGGAGATTAGTTAAGAGCAACAAAACCTTGGCTTTTGAAGCCACATCAATCCCACAATTCATTCACTCAGATCGGATGGCAGCTGATCGTTGGCTAGTAATGTATGCAAGTATGGAGGTGCTTCATGTAAATTAAGTGATGGCAATGATTTTGCCTTCCTCCACATGAAAGCAAACAGCACAAAGACAAATCTGCAGGTTATGTCGTTGGTAGTTGCATTAATGGAGGACAAGAGCCTTGTTGCTGAATTACAGTATGGCAACTCTAATTGTGCCCATGGTCCTGGTAAATAAACAATTGACTATTTCAAATATCAATAGGCAAATAATGGGATCATGGCAGAGCAAAGGATACGAATGGTGCTTCAGGAGCATCTTCCTTTTGGACTTTCTCCGCTTTGTCTTTTCTGAAAACGTTCTGGCAATTTCAAACAGCTTCTTTCTTGTTGCTGAAGGAGAGAAAAAATTCCAGGTCATGGACAATAACCTTTAATATGTAATCAGATGATTATTTATATAATAGTAAATTAACAGAATTGTCAATTGTAACTCTGTTGGAGACTTACATTTACCCATGTGTTTGAGCTTGTCTCTGAACATGGCGTCATCTGAGACTGCCTCCATTGAAGCTGCAGAGTACTGTTCTCCTGCACACAGACACAACCCTACTGTATAATGGTGTACTGGCATACAATGTATTTATGGTATGGTGTGCATAACCTTGACAATGAATGCACACTGACCAGTATTTAGTCAGTGGGCAAAGACACCATTGCAAATAGCTTGGCAGAGAAAGCTTGATGAATGATATCTACCTGTGGAATTCTCCATACTAGATGAATGAGTGGACTTTGATTTCTTTGATTCATACTTCAAGCGATCTAAAAACAGAGAGCAGATGTTATGACTACTGATGTGAGGAATTAAAATGTGATGAACTTTGGTATAATGGCCAGACTTCTAAACCACCACGTCAATTCATCTACTCCCCATCAATCTTTCTTTCATCTAACTTGTCTCAAAAAAAAGTCTGATTTTTAGACTCGCTAGGTAGTAGTAACATTTCACAGTCCCTCTAGTGGACTCAACTAAAGTATTTGTGTGAAAATGTAGAAAAATACTGAAAACCTTGGCCATGGATCAGGCACAACTGGACCTCTATACCTACTAAAACAATGGAAGTGAGGGTCTTGATCATAAGCGGAGGGATGTGAGACACTGTTAAATGGAGACACATGGAATTCATTTTGTCCAAGTAAAGAGAAGCAAAGACAAAAACCAGAATTCCCAATGAAGAGCCTCTGCTAGCTATTTACACAAAATCACAGTTCTTGGCTGCACCGCAGCAAAGTTATTTTAGCCAGAAGCAGCCTAAACATGTCCCATGATTTGCTTCTTTAAGAATTTTCGAAGAGCCAAGACCACTGGTAAAACATTTTAAAAAAGCATTATTTCCAGGAATTGCCATTATGGAATTGCCTAAACTTCAATGAGCCATAGTGTGACTGACCTGGAGCCAAGCAGCTCCTTGTGCTTACCAATGCACGTTTCTAACGGCATACAGATACATATGGCTCTTTTTAATCTGCTTTAACACACATCATTCAATGTAATGTGTATTTTTCCTGCGTCAGCGTGCACTGCAACAGCTCTGGTTGCTGATATTTTGGTCTGATTTGTAATCACAGATTTAACTTTCAATACTTGAACCAAATAATTCCAAAGAGAAAGGACTTGAGCATCAAGGCAAATTATGATCTTTGAGAAAGTTTCCTATGGAGTTCTACGAGGTAACATTCATTGTCAGTCACTAAAACCCTCTGGATAAGTGAGCTCTAACTAATGGGTGGAAAGCATTTTCCCTTTCATAAAATATTTGCCAAGCAAATACAAATCCAGCATTGCTAAATGTTTTACAGCTGGCAGACCTGCTTCTTGCTTTTGCTGGTAAATTGCTTCATATCTTCGACCAATGCCGAATCAGCAATGAAATGTGAAACAATTGGACGTAGTATGTACTGTGTCATCCAAGTGTCCTCGCCACATGCATGTGACAAACTAGACAGCTCCACAGAACTACTACAGGTCAAAAACTTCACAGTAAACCTTTGATGATAAAAGCCTTAAAAAAGGACTAGGTATCTCAATGTGTTCAGAATACATTTTCTGTGATTTATATCTCTCCACCAAATCAGTAGAGATATTGACACTAACCTCCAGAGCAGAATGTCTGTGTACAGTGGGACGGGCGGACACAGTCATACCTCTCTCCAAGGCTACGAGGAACTCGCGGTTGCGCTGCAACTCTCTCATGAACTCCTCGTTCTGCAGAAACAGGGCGATGCGCTCGTCTTCCAGGTACTGCTTCAGTTTCTTGTCTTGCTCAGTTGCCCTCGTTGTCAAACCTGGACTTCCAGAGGTTCCTGCAGCCCCAGACTGGGTTGTCCATTGGCTTCTTGAGGAAACTGAGGAAGATGATGATGAAGGCTGGGATAGACTGCTCTGAGGGCTTTGCTGGAGATGAAGACAGGAGAGGTGGTTGGTTGGTATCCGACTGCTCCTCTTATAAGTGTTTTACAGGCAGTGGTAAACATTGCTTTCTTTATGGCTGTTATATAAGAGTAATATCTCACGTTCATGTATTTAATGAACAAGATTCAGTTTTAAGCATATTTAAACTTAAAGGATGGAGACAGCTCAAGTTGTTAAGCTTGAGTTGAGCTAATAAACTACCAGTGCAGATCTATACTTTTGCAAGACACGTTGCTGTGTGTTATACATTAGAACACGGTGGTCAAACAGCTGCTAATCCTAATCAGTCAACTGTGGGACGCACTGTAAGAGTAAGTGCATGAGGAACACTAGGATCGGTACATACCAGCTGCTATTTTTTGATAACGGCATCCCTCCAAGCATCACTGCTCGCTTATAACCCCCCCTCGCGGCCTTTAGAATATAAAAAACAAACATTCCATCTATTTTTTTTGGCAATCGCTTTTGGTTGTGTTATCACTCATTCCAGCGTATAACAGTGGGGTGCCCTCCAGTTATAATGGAAAAAAGTTATTAGTAGTTCGCTTAACTTAGTGGAAAGGAAAACGTCCGCGGACCTTTATAGCAAAACAAAACATTTGTTTAAATGGAAAAACATTGCTGCGGGGTTGAGCCCAAAATATCAGGGCCTTGTTCCTTGTACGTGATTGTCGTTAACCGGGGGGGGAGGTTCAGGACAGGGGACATTGCATATGTACTGACTGTATAGGCCCAAATTTGAGATTTGGGGCTTCAGAAAATTAATTGAATTATCGTGGCGAACACTGCCACCGTTTTGAGGTCTACAAGCCTGGCAATGTATCGCAGACAAATTAAATATTTAAGTGTTGGGAAAATGTACAGTCTCATCACCACAATCAATCAGATTATACTTCTTTAAATGCACCTGCTGGCATTAGGCTTTGTGGAATGCATCTTTCTGGCAAAAATAATTAATGTTATCTCAACCTTTTCAGACTAAGTAGATAAAAACAAGCCCAAAGACCCTAACCCTAAGGTATCTAATTGATACCAATTATAGTTATGAGGATATATGTACTGTATGCACGTATGTATCCTGCGTGTGTGAATCGTGTGTGAATCTCTAGTCTAATAGTCATAATCATAAATGTGATCAATGGAGGCAGTGACACATGAAACATCTTAAGCGCAAAATAAACATGCATCAGCAGCTTGATGTTCTCCGCAAAGTTGACACAGTATGAAAATGTACATTCTGCAGGACAGTGAACGCTGAGCTGCGACGTGGTGTTCACCATGGACGGCCCGAGAAGATCAATCAAGATCAATAAATTATTCCTTGTCGGAATCTGTAGAGTTTGTACAGGAAATCATTGTGATGTGATGACGGATATTGGTGATCTCAAGGTCCCTATAAAATGTTAATCAAACTAATATCGCTTCTTCAATGAGGAAGAGAGCTGCCCTTTTCCCCCCCCCGGTGAAGTGGAGAGCTTATCCAGCTAATTAAGTCTGCACCGCAGCAGCTTTAGTTTTCAAGTTTTGGAAATGTGTTGCTATGGTGATTTTGCAAACTTGCTTCGTGGAACCGAAAAGCTTGATCTATGTAATCTTATCCTGAAAAATATCCGGCTAACTCAAATATCCACATAATGGGAATAGGGCCCTGTACTTGGCAGTAAATATGGGTCAACACAAACTAAAAGTCAGCACTGATGACAAAATTAGAAGATTACAAAGAAAGCCCTTTCTGTACAATAATGTGAATTACCATTGGCTGCCTGTCATTTGAAGAGGATGCTGTAGTGAGTTAATGTAGCAGTTGAGTGTTGGCCAGCACGGTTTGTATTTTCCGTTTACACAGCACTTTCTTTACAAACTTCTATGCTATAAATTTCATGAAGCAAATATATTTTCTGAAAAAATTAAAATGCAAGTACATTTTGAAAAAGAACGAAATTTACCAACTTAAGACCTATAAACTGAAATGTTTTACCTTTATGCTTTCCAACTGCTGTGGCAGGATCCGCAGAAAGTCATCGGGAAGATTTCCAAGTAAAGGAGGGTTCCAGTTCCGGTAACTTCGGACCTGCTGATGAACTGGTGGTGGCTGTGCTTCAAATCTGTGGAAGCCCGTTGAGTAACAAGACATGCAAGTAATTAAACCAACTGCTTTAAGTTAACACCAACTTACCTATGTCAAACTATTATTAATAATTTACATCCTTTAAATTGATCAATTCAAATTCAAATTTAAGTGTTTTGGACGCACATGGTATTAAGACAGGGACAAACATTATTAATAACATGCATTCAAATAAGATGATGCAGGTGACAGGCCAGCCTTTCCGGTTCCATTTCAATAGGCCTATTGCAGAAGAAGAGTGTTCTGATGTGTAAAAATGTGTTTATATGTTACTGGGGAAGAAAATCAATTAATAGAACACACAAAAGAAACGTTTGAATTGTATGTTTCAACTGAAAAAAAACCCTAACAGCCCTCTAAGCTGGCTCCGTCATTCTTTCAAATCAACACTCGGCCAAGAGACCCGCCCTCCTTTGACTGACTGCTTTGTTTTAGGGTTGCGGCCAATCAAACCAACGATTAATGTTGCACGGTGTACCAGTACTAGAAAGGTACCGTGGTACCCTTATGTTGAAAACGGTGTGATTTTGAATATTTTTAGTACCGGTACTTCATTTTAAAAAGCACGCGACCAGAACGCACTCAGTGTTTCGCTGCCTGTCCGGCTGCCTGCACGCATTGAATGGGTGGGCAGGGAAATACTTCGAGTACAAAGTATTATTTTACGCATTTTTGCTGGTCTCAAAATGATGAAACGTCCGGGTAAAAGAGGATCTGCTTTATCTCGTGCCGTGAGTGCGTGTGAAAACACGCAAAAGCGTGTGTGTCACACAGGGACAGTTGAGTAGACACAGGGAGAGTTGGCAGTCAAACATCAAGCAAGTTCAACACAAAACAAGACAGCAAATAATTTACTGAATAGTCCAGCAGAAATATACACATGCACACAGAATTGTACCTAATAAACACTCGATGCAATTTTCCTTTTCGTTTTTGATCGAAAGTATCGGGTATCGTAATATTTTGGCAGGTATTATATCAAAGTCATAATTTTGTTATTGTGACAACCCTACCAGGACGAGTCTTCACAGAATTCGGGTTGGTTCATTTGCATGAACTGCTGCATTGACAACAACTCGGAAAATATGGGACAAACCCACGTATTTTATTCTCAAATACGGGACGATTCTGAATTTTAAGGAACGGGTGGCAGCCCTACTACTCCAGGACACACCTTGTGCAGGCCCCACAGTTGACATACGACAGCAGACAGAATCTGGACATTTGGTCTAACTCCGGCATATCTGGCCAATCCGTTCTTTAAAGGTAATGGTTTAATGTATACCGTCACATAAATATCAGTAGTCCTAAACCAGGTGAAACAAACATGAGCAACCAGTAAACACAAAACTCTCCATCCAGTTAATAAAATGAGAGCTACACTTAATTTATTGTAGAAAAGCCCACAGAGGACAAAAAAAGGTCCCAGCTTCTGACATGTGAACATACAGTCCCCCTTCCATACCTTGGTGGGGGTGTTGGTGGGGCTCCTGGGTATTTCCTGTCATAAATGTGCATGTCATATGATGGTGGGGAGTAGACTGGTGGCGGTTCCTCGTCTGAACTGTCAGGTTCCAGCGTTCGTTCCAGAATCTGGAAAGGAACAGACAAAGTGACACAAGCCTTGTCCACCCGATATACGCTCATGCACTTTCATTTTAACAAGAATTCCACTTGGACTCCAATCAGCGTCAGGTGTATGATTTTTTTTAATAGTAGCCAAATATAAGATACTGAAATCAGACCTTCCTAAATTCTTTTCTAATCCATCCAAAGCATGATGGCACAGTTATGCAGCTCTGCGTGCAGGAGTGGCTTTCCACTAGCAATTCAGACATGTTCATGCTGAAAACTGTACACCTATCACCAAGCCTGTCCTTTAACTACACTGCCAGTTCTACCACACAAAAACCAAAGACCTGGGCCCCGTTCCTCCACAAAGTAAGTTTGGCCAAATCACCATAGCGACACATCCAAAAACTTGAACCTGCTCCGGCGCAGGCTGGTTTGAGTTAGCGACTCCCTGGGGAAAAAATGGCAGCTCTCTTCCTCATTGATGAAGGAGCGATATAAGTTAGATTAACGTTTCATAGGGAAACAGATCTAAGAGATGACAAAGATCTGTTATGACATCGCGATGATGTCCTGTACGAGTGCTATCGATGCTGCCGACGAAATCATATATTTACAAGACCTCCTCTAGCCGTAACGTTACGTGGTGAACACCACACGCCACAGCTGAGCATTCACTGTCTCACACACTGTATATGTCTGTACAGTGTTGCGATGCAGAGAACATCTGGAAAGCCGCTGCATGTCATGCTCTTCGTAAAGTTGTTTGTTTATTTGATGCTTAATAAACTTCTGGATGTTCCAGGTTTCACTGATTCAAATGATCAGATGTCGGCTCATGAACAATAGATGATTGGCCCGTAGACGTGTTCACACACATGCACAATAAAACTTCTAGTTCTATATGGTCATCTACACATAAATGATATATAAGCTAAAAGAGTACATATATCCGTACAACCATTTATTCGTATCAATTAGATACTTAGCAAAACACTCAAGATCACAAATCTTTGCCGAACTGGCTCTTAAATGGTTGAATGAGCTCTCTGATGACACCAGGACCGCAGAGTCTTTACATGTAATGTAGACACTCTTCCTTTAAGATTATTTGCTATTGTACGGTTAAGAAATCCTGGTTTGATTCAAATTAACAAGACTGAGCACCAGCCTTTGAGGAACCGAGATAGCCTGACATCAATCATCCTGTTAATTTGAGTTAGCGAATGGGACATTTGATTGACTTAGTTGAACCACATATGAGGAATAGGGCTCAAGAGGCATGTAGATATCCTGAGTGTTTGAGATGGGGGGTAAACAAAGCATTGCTCAGATCAAATTCAAGATTAATTAACCATCCTGTTAACTTATTTAAAGTAAATTTGAAGGCAAGTTAAATTAAAGCTGCAAGCAGCGATGAACGGGCCTTCGCCTCTCCTTGCACGTCGGGGGGGGCAGCGTTCAGTTGGACTCGCGGGTCAAAAAGACAAAATAAATCACTCTTGGGGCTGGTATTCAAACCTGAGTCTGTGGTTTCATAAACGGAATCCACCAACATTAGGCTATTGCCGAGGTGCAAAAGAAAGAAGAAAAAAAAATCAAGGTACACACTTGACACCGTGAGAAAGAATTGACCACAACAGGTGCTGGGGCAGGTTAGATGAAATACCAAGCAAAATTCAAATGTGGAAGCATTAAAATCATAAGATGTGACTAAGTCTTTAACTTTATTATGGGAGCCAAGTTCAGTAAAGAATGGAGCATATTTAGTATCTCAAAAGCAACTTTGTTTCTTATATCAGCTGGACACGGGGTTTGAAAAGAGAAGAAAAAAACTGATTTTGAGAGGATTTGAACCATGGATCTAAACCACTAAAGGCATAGAGATATCCATTACGCCATGGGCCCACTTGTGATTGCACAATTTAAATTACACTAGAAGAGGTTGGATCGTCTCCCTTCCGTCAGGGCAGAGAATGCGATCTGTGGTGACTTTTTATTTGCAGTTATTTAGCTGTTCGTTCTTAAATGTTATTGTTTGATTCTTTAGGTTGATATAATATTAAGACTAAGAGTTTTCGTAGTCAATTACCCCAACCGTCTCTGCAATGGGAAGGTCGGCCCTACGGGGGAGACTTCCTCCTTGTTGATCCATTTCTGTATTCTGTATAAAATATATAGAAAACCGTAAGAACCTTGTAAGATATTAGTGAACCTCTAAAGTGTGAAAGTTAAGTCATTAACCTCACCGAGGAGAGTAAACTGAATCTCTTTGTTCGTTAGATCAGCCGGACACGCTTTTAAAAAGAGGAGGAAAAAAAAAAGTATGCTTGCATCGGGACTCGAACTCACGACTCCAGCATCGGGGGCCGAAAGCTTAGCAAGAGAGCTATATTCTCTGATAAAATGCTGAGTCAAAAGGTCACTCAAATAGGATCGGTCACTCTCCTGCAAAGAGACAGGGAATATTCACACTAAAAAAATTATAACTGACTTCCTGTTTGTTTTAGAGCAAAGTCCTCAGAGACTTTTATAAGTCTCCCTGTAATAAATTTGTCAAAAAATCACCACACTTATAGGTCAAACAGGGTGCCGGCGCCGCTTCGTCAAATACTTACAGGGGGCGCTAGGAGGGCAATTTTTCACTTTTGATCCAAAACTCCACATCAGGTCTGTAAAGGTCATCACGCAGGACACTCAGAGGTTTTCAAGAGTTTGAGAGTGTGCAGAGGCTCAGAAGTTTGAACTTTCATGCGAAGATGGCGTCGTCACGGCAACAAAGTTGGTCCAAAACTCACTGTATCCTCCCAATATTCACTGTAACCTATCATCACAGTCTTACGGTTTATATTCCCAGATTTGAAGTGGATCAGATTAAAGGGCGAGGAGAGGGACATCTAACTGTGGAAATTTACATTGACTTAAGCCAATAGGTGGCACTATACTTTTTCGAAAATCACTGCATGGCATTACTTATAGGCCTACACAAGCACCATGAATAAACATTTCTAGCCAGAAATATCAATGTTCCTTGGAGTTATAACATTTTACATTTTGTCCAATATTGTCCAAACTGGACGCACGATCACGCCCAGGTAAATTTATGAAAACTCTTGATTTTAATAACTTTTGACCCCACGGTTGTCAGGATCAACTTGCCCGATTTTGAAATGGATCGGATTTAAACTCTCGGAGGAGTTTGTTCGTTTGTAAATGCAAAAATTGAAGGAAAATGCCAAAAATACAGACAGACAATCACTATAGCGCCCCCTAATGTTCAAATATTCTGAAAATTTTTGGGGATGTTCTAGGACTCAATGTGAACATGTCCTCAAGATTTGGTGAAAATGGGGGTTAGAATTTTTTTTTTTTATAGGCCTTTGAATTTTCAGAACACAAACCTACAAACTTCATTGGTCCATAACTTTAATGAAAAATGAGATATCAACCGTTCAAATAATGTTCAGCTCATTCAGGAGAGGGCTATGACTTTTCAGCTTTCTAGCTCTTATAATTGAATTAATATAAATTAAAATCAACCTTTTTAACATGGTTTCCAATGGATTACATTTTCAAATCCTCTCAAAACTTCAACTTTCATCTTTTTCAGCTTTTCCAATCTTTCAGCAAGATACACTATTTAAACTTTAAAATGTTGACACAATTTCATAACAAAACAGCTTGTTGATATCTATTATATTTTTTCATAATCACTTATTATGTTTCATTAGTTTTTGGGTCCGTTTGGAAGTTAGAGTGGAGTTTTGCACTTTTTTCTTTACGGCCACAATATTCACTTTTCAGCCGTCATTTCTAAAAAAAAAAACGATGCCGTGATTGTGCTGTTGGACTCGTAGGAGTTTGGAATCACACAGTTATTTACTTTTTGTGTGAGGAGCCTGAGAGTGAGACAAAGTCTGCCCCGAGCGCCATAAGCTTCAATACAAATTTGCCGACAATAAAAAATACAACAGAAGGTATGTTTTGTAAACTGCAAGTTGAGCAGTTTTAAAACACAGAGACATAAAAACTACACTCATGCTTTCGGTAGAGTCTTGAGTCTCTCAAAATGCCATTATTTCTTGGCTACCCCAAATAGTTTTGGTCCAGGAAGCATTTGTTTGAGGTGTGGATTCTGTGTAAATCTCTGTCTGCGCTGTGAGCTCATTAGTGACCAGCTGGTGTTCGATGGCCATAAAGACCGTAGCTCAGGAGTCATCCACTGTGCAGGGACGTGTAGGTTTAACAGTGTTTATCTAACGGTACATGGACGTGCGTGTCGTGAGTGGGGATGGAGACCCGGGATGTGCAGAAGGCAAGTAATGTGGAGGCAGGACGGTTAGATATTTGGGACATGGGAGAGCGATAAGTGCTAGCTAGCTAAACTGCTAACGAGGCTACTCCCCGTCTGCTGGAGACTTAAACCGGGGGCGTGACGTTGTTCCTTCGGTGTTGTCATTGAGCTGCAGAAACGAGTTTATTTTCTTACGCGAATGACAGAAGATCGTTTGGTTCTTTTCGTTTGGTCTTTATTTTACGCAACAAAGCGTCAACTTAATATACTATTAATAACCTTTTTCACAGACCGCAACAAGGTCCGTCGGATAATAAGCACGTTGAAAGTTGCGGGTGGACCGGCCGGGGTTGGCGGGGGAGGGGGTCCGCTGGTGGGCGAAACAGCGCACTGAGGAGTGAACAAAGTAAAACACGTAGTACTAATATTAGTGGTTGGTGCTGTATGTGTCCATCTTTATTATTTCACACAACCGCGCACCTCTGTGACATCATCAATTCATGACGGTTAACTTAACCGAAAGTATCCAGGGGTGTTGTACCTCAACAATAGGTACACCACAATTGCTTTCAAATAACAGTACAACTAGTACTTACTTATTCTACTGCTAGTTCCACAATTACAACTAGTACTAAACCTTATATTACTACAAAAAATGTATTTAATTCTCAGGTTTTCATATTTCTATTCTTTTCACCAGTGTTTAAATTAATTTCCGCTTTTATTCTGTATTTTTTCCAAATTCATAGAAGCTTCTCCGATTTCTGTTTTTTTTTTACAATTCTTTCAAGTTCATTTCAGCTTTTCTCATATATGTATTTTCAGCTTTTTCTAGTCTTTCAGCAATGTTTAGAATAATTTCAGCTTGTTTGATTTCTGTACTTTAAGCAACTCTTTGAAATTAATTTCAGCTTTCTGCATTCCAACACATTTTCAGCAGGAAATGCATTTTCTAGTTATTTTCTCCCCAGGTTTATGTATTAGGAACTTTGTGCTAGTTTGTTGACTACATAAAAAGCGCATTCAATTTAAAAAAATACCCGTTAAGCAACTATGGGGAAATATGCAGATCAGAATAAAATCTCACTGACATGCCATTTAAGATAATATATATATATATATATATATATATACATATATATATATATATATATATATATATATAATATTATATATTTCCAGTGTCAGCAGCCTAAAGGCTTGCTGATGCTTCGCCTTTTGACTTCCTGCCAAAAAGAGCAACCCAATGTAGGCCTGCAAGTCGGTCAGATCCAAGTCTTTCCAACTCTCCCTGTACACCCTCCCCTCTAAATTTGTCATCTCAAGTTGACCCTTTTCAATTGATGGTGTTATGAAGAGCTCAAATGCTGATTTTATGTCATGGACTTGGCTGACAGCGTATCTATCAGAACCTAGAACCATTCTGATGACAATAGAAGCACTAAGTCCACCTGTTGTTCATGTGAGGAGACGGACCATAATAACTTTACATTTTTGGAGGGTAGAGTGTTTGCTGGTGGTTGAGAGACAACAGGAGGGTCAACAATGAGAAGCTTATACTCATCAGAGGAGGATGCCTCATAATCAGGGTCTTCCTCAACATTATCTTTTTCTGACACATTCTCCTCTACGTCACATGAAAAAGCTGTGACAAAACCTCATTGACAAAAAACACTACAAACATCATACAATTTTTTATCCACCAAGAATATTGACATTTTTTGCACTTGGGAAAACAACCTGAAATGAATTTGAAAAAAAATACAGCAATAGTAATAGTAGTTAGTTGTAATTGTGGTACTAGCAGTAGAAGAAATGGTAGTTTTAGTCTCAATAGCAGTAGAAAAACTAGAATAATGTTAGTATTATCAGCTATAGTACTAATAACATTAGTCATAGTAGTATTTGTAGTAACGTCAGTAGTAGTTGTAGTTTTAATAGCAGTAGAAATACTAGTATAGATAGTAATTTAATTAGTAGTACTACTTGTAATATCCATAGTAGTTTAAGTATTAAAAGCAATAGGTTTGTTATTAACACTAAGAAATTAATATATTGATAGGCCTCAAACATTAGTCAGAATTCCCTCCTTGGGGACTTAAAAATCATGGGATGGGGAGAAAGTGGGTAAAGAACAAAGAGGGGAGGGGGAGGGCTTCTGTGATGGGGTTGAGAAGATGGCTGGGGTGGAAACAGGGTTAGAAAGATGGGGAGACAGAGTAAGTGGGTGATTAAGAGAGAGGAGGGGTTTCATGACATTGGCCTATTGACAGAAAGCATAGATGCGTCATGTGACTCCACAGCTATTAAGGTTCAGCTGTGTGAGAGAATAAGCGCATAACAATCGTCCTTTGTCGCGAAACTTTAACTGTCATCCAAATAAATAAGGTGATTGTGAGAGACCCAAGACTCTACTGAACACGTCCATGTGGTTTATTTGTCTGTCTGGTCATAAATACAGCAACATAATGGCAGTTGACAAAACATGTACCTTCTGTCTTTTTGAGAAATGTGTCAGCAGATTTGGACTTGAGCCTATGGGGCTTGACTCTTGGGCTCCTCACGCCAAAATTAAACGTTTGTGGGATTCCATAGCCACGAGTCCAACCAGCACAAGAACAGCATCTTTTGATCCAACAATGGAGCCTGAAAAGCGAATATTGTGGCCCATCATTGTGTCCGCCAGTCGGATGGTCAGTCACCCCTCCCTAGATTTGAATGGTCTGGCCCGTGTTTGGTCGAAGTGGGCAGTATCTGGCCTGAACCTGAAATGAGTTTGACATCCTTGCTTTGGATCAGCTAAAATGTAAAGAGGTCCAGTTAGAGAAAATTTCTAGAAGCAAAAGGTCCAGAAGATCATAATGTGACTACTTAGTGTGATCAAATAGAGAGAGAGTTGTATCAACATTTGCACGTAATCAATACACGATTAACAAATCAAATTAATGGGCTGTTCTCCTTCTAACGTGGAGGAGCTCATTGTGTCTCATAATGGCGTTTCAACGGGTTCTAAGCATACGAGACACTGGTTTAGTGCTGCAGTGGGAAGTATGGACAGAAACAAGTCCGTCCCTTATGGATAAAATGCTCTACTTTTGCGGTCCATTTGTCCCTCATTTTTCTCACTTATCCCTGTCTCTCGCATCTTTTTCTCAACGTCGTCCAGTTCTCCCTTTCTACAGTCTTTTTATTTGTAATTTGCGGCTACCCCTCTCTCGTCTGTCTGCAGGATGGAGGCGATATCATCCTGCTAGAATGCAAAGACTGGATTGGTCGAGGAGTATCACGTGGGATGGTTTAACTTGATTGCAATTGGTCTGTGCTCTGGGTCCAGATCTGTGTCTGTTGTCTGCTGCAGACATAAATGCACCTCGTTTTGATGCTAAATTTGGATCCTTTATTCATCCGGATAGTCTGAATCCATTTTCATCGAACATCACCACTGCGTATTTCCGCTAAAAAATGGGGGGGGGGGGGTTGGGCGTTCTAATTGCCGCGACCCACCAGTTGAGAAACACTGTTCTAAATATTCTGGTATTGTGGGGGGACACGACCCCCCCAAAGAATGAGTGGTTACACCCTTGCGTCTTCAAGAACGTTCAAGTTGGGGCCATCTGCTTTTATTAGGGCCTGAGCCGACTGAAAGTCGGGCGAAAGCCCTATTGAAATTGCAAGAATTATTAGGGCCTGAGCCGACTGAAAGTCGGGCGAAAGCCCTATTGAAATTGCAAGAATTATTATTATTATTATTATTATTTCGCCACTTCGAACGCACTTTCGGGGACTTCATCATGTTCAAAAACTCTTGAATTTTTGCACGCGCATCAGAAGTGCGCAAAATTGACGTATGATTCGGGTCCCGCAATTAGAGGAGAAGAAAAAGAACTCTCTAGCGCCCCCCAAAGTGGCCGCAATGTTAATTATTTTTTTTACTTTCACCGATCGACTTGGAACCTTTTCACACAGGTTCTCTTGGATGTGCTGTACACAAAAAAAATTATGGTATGCAAATGCGCCTACCGTTTTATGGCCGCCATTTTGAATTTTGTGAAAAACACGTTTTTGCGAACTCCTCCCAGACGCTTGGTCCGATTCTTACGAAATCTTCGGCAAAATGATCGTTGGCTCGATGCGATCAAAAGTTATTGAAAGAATGTTGATATCTCATTTTTCAATAAAGTTATGGACCAATGAAGTTTGTAGGTTTGTGTCCTGAAAGTTCAAAGGCCTATAACTTTTTTTTTTTCTAACCGTCATTTTCACCAAATTTTGAGGACATGTTCACAATGAGTCCTAGAACATCCCCAAATTTTCCCAGAATATTTGAACATTAGGGGGCGCTGTGGTGATTCTGTGTATTTTTGGCCATTTCCTTCAATTTTTGCATTTACAAACGAACGAACTCCTCCGAGAGTTTAAATCCGATCCATTTCAAAATTTGGCAACTGGTTCCTGACACCCTTGGGGTCAAAAGTTATTAAAATCAAGAGTTTTCATAAAACTACCTGGGCGTGAGCTTGCGTGCAGTTTGGACAATTTTGGAAGATTTTTTTCCAAAATGTAAAATGGTATAACTCCAAGGAACATTGATATTTCTGGCTATAAATGTATATTCATGATGCTTGTGTAGGCCTTTAAGTAATGCCATGCAGTGATTTTCGAAAAAGTATAGCGCCACCTATTGGCTTAGGTCAATGCAAAGTTTGTACATTTACATGTCCATTTCCTAGCCCTTTAATCTGATCAACTTCAAATCTGGGAATATAAGACGTAAGACTGTGACGATGGCTCACAGTGAGAATTGGGAGTTTTGGACCAACTTTGTTGCTGTGACGACGCTATCTCCGCATGAAAGTTCAAGCACATCTTCTGAGCCTCGGCACACTCCAAAACTCTTGAAAACCTCTGTGAGTATTCTACGTGATGACCTTTACAGACCTGATGTGCAGTTTTGGATCAAAAGTGAAAAATTGCCTCCATTGCGCCCCCTGGAAGATTTTGACGAAGCCCCGCCCGCACCCTGTTTGACCGACAAGTCCTCTGATTTTTTACCAAATGTATTAAAGGGAGACTTAAAAAAGTCTCTGAGGAATTTTCTCTAAAACAAACAGGAAGGCAGTTATAATTTTTTTAGTGTGAATATTACCTGTATTTTTGGCGGAGAGTGACCAATCCTATTTGATTGAGTTTTCGAATTCTCAAATCCATCTGAAAGAATAGCTCAGTGAGTAAGGTGTTGGCCCCCCGATGCTATGGTCGTGGGATCGACTCCCGACGAAATTATTTTTTTTTCCTCCTCTTTTTAAACGCGTGTCGTCTGATCTAACGAACAAAATGATTCAGTTTACGCTCCTTGCTGATGTGTTTGACTTAAATAACTACACTTAAGAGCAGGTTTGTGAAAATCGTTTCAGTTTAAGGACAGAAGCTGCTCCGTGGCACATGAACAGAATGAAACAGCAGACTGAGGCACTCAGCTGGCGGACCGGCCAGCTGGTTGCGAGTAACGACACATCTAACCTGGACAAATAACACGGACAGTTCAATATATTTACATCTGGATTTAAATAGACGTATTCTGCAACATACGTCATGGTGATGTTACTAGAGAAAATGGTGCGGCCCCTTTAAGAGCTACACGCACGGGCTACGGAGGGGGAGAGCGCATGAGGAAGTTGTGTTGTTGTTGTGATGACGGAGTGGATGTAGCGGCCGGAGAATTGTCTGTACTGTAACAGTGTTACTCAGTGTTAGATTAATAAATCCTCAAAGAAAGTAAAGCGGACTTTTATTCACCAACCCCGGGACGAAGGGAATTAACCCCAAAGTTTACTTAGCCGACAGTACTTTGGCCCTGGAGCAGACAGCAACGCCTCCCCCTGCAAACTCCGACTACGGTCAGAGACGGACCGGCAGGAAAGGTGAACACAAGGCTAACGAAGTTAATTGTCAACATTAATGTGCCTGTCATGGTATGAGGCCAGACGTGAGTTGTGTTCTACATTCAAGAGGGTTTTTATTTAGCACTGAACAATAAAAAACCAGCATACGTCTTTTAGCTAAGCTAACTACGGTAGCTTCACGGGGATAAAAGAACTTCATCACCCAGCGTCCCCTAGTCTGTGTTGAAGGACATGCGCAGAGCAGCGCGCGGCAGACCCCGGGGGTAGCATTACAGCGGACTGTGCTAGTTTAGCAAAGTATAGCTCGTGGAGTGCTAGGCGGGGTCTCCTCGCTAGCTAGTGAAGTGTTTAGCTAACTTTAGAAACGTTATTAGCTCGTCACCAACGCCGAAGGCTTCACCGCGAACGCAAACGGCAGCCAGCCGCCTTGCCTCTACAGCCAGTGATGTGCCCGGAGCTCAACGGCTTTCTCCCCCCTCTCTCTCCCACGCCACTAACAGACGTTTGTGAGTATTGGCCACAAGTGCCACAAGTGACGCCACCTTGTCCACCCACAGCAACGGGGCCAGCAAGTGTGACTCCTTTTTTTTTAACAGAACGGGCAGAACTGTGAGCTGCGAGTGGACATAATACTGAGGACGCAGTGTGAACAACATTGGACATTATTGTATACAAGGATCTCTTCGTTATGGGTAGTCTTGAATGATGTTAGTTCATGTTTTCCTGCATTCAGTTAAGAGCAACAGTGTTAAGCTTGGCCTGTCGTTTGCCGCATCCATGGCTCTATGTTGCTAATGACTGTCACACACATTGGAATGCATGGATGTTGTTACGGGGGATTTATCTGTTGTGTTCTGGTTAATGAGTTAGAATAACTCTCAATTGAGCAGGACCGGTGTGCCCCTGTTAAAGCTTTAACTTAATGTATTTCTGTTCAAAGTAAGCTCTATTCAGGTTATGGACTTTAATAACACTCCTCATGTAACTTTACATGTCTTTAATGAATACAGGATGTAATATTTGTTCAGTATGCAGGGGCAGTATATTTCATTAGTCATGTTGTACATATTTTGTTTTTTTACATGAGAATATGCTTCGGTACATGCTGAGTTAATGAATATACATTCTAAAGTGCAATGTTCATATGTGAATAAGAGTTGTATACGTTTTATGATAGTCAATATGGTGTGGAAATGTTTCATGTAGTTGGTCAATTGGAACTATATTAGGCAGTAATAACAGCTATGGTTTTTATCTTAAAACAAAAAAGGATAACTCTGTTGGACAACTACTCAATTGTCTTGACGACATATAGGCCTGGATGGCTTGGAACTTTTTTAATTTTAATGACTTGGGTCAATGCAAAGTTTCTACATGGCTTAACTGATTCAAACTGAACTTACCAATATATTAAGCCCTGGAGGAAGAGCGTATCTTAGTCAATGTATTATTAATTATTTCATTCAGCAAAGCTCTCTTCAGGAAGACAGCCACTTCGTCATCCAGCGGGTTTGGTTAAAAAGTTAACATATCTTGATGGAGCAAAAGAGGTGGGGTTAGCTGTCGTCCTTGTACCTCGACTAAACCAAGGTGTGAATTAACCTTGATTGAGACTGCGTCTATAAGATATACAGGACAAGAAAAATGCACTGGATGTAAACTGTACGTGTGTTGAATCAATTATACGGACGCAAACTGGAGAACGAGACGAGCGTTTGCTGTGATTCTTGCGCTTCAGACTCTACCTTTATTTTACAGGAATGCATCTTTTTGTTATCGTGGTCATCGTGCCCGAGACCCGTAACAATTACTCTGCAGGTCTTTTGCAGCGGGGCAACAGCCCGGCGTCGGTGGATTCCGTTCGCGAGGCCGCAGATTCAGGTTTGAATGGCAGCCCCGAGAGTGATTTGTTTAGTCTCTTTAGTCTTTTTTGACCCGCGAGCCCGGCCGACCGCCGCCCCACCCCGACGTGCGAGAATAGGCGAAGGCCCGTTCATCGCTGCTTGCAGCTTTAATTTCCGTTTATTTCCTCCCTGATTTTACATTGCTGTCTACGTCCGTTTCCTTCTCTGACATCCAGATTGATTGCCCCTAACTTAAATGCTAAATCATATGCGTTCCTATGTGTATTTTACATGACGAGTGTTAACCCTAACCCGTAAAAAATGATACGTCAGCTGCACCGTTGTATAAGCCGCAGGGTTCAAAGCATGGGAAAAAAGTAGCGGCTTTTAGTCCGGAATTTACAGTACTTTATCTGAAAATACTTTAGATTTGGAAACTAGTTAAAACAAATTAAATGAACGTCAGCAAATTGGTTAGGTATATTTTAAATGTGTTCGAAATGGTGATCCGTGATGGAGCAAACTGGTAATCATTGAAATAACTAGTGCGGATGCTCTGGGACCCCTTCCACTGACCTCGGGTGGGATGCTGTCCTCAGAGTCGGAGCTGTCATCCGAGCCCTGTCCATCAATGCTCATCTGGAGCAGCTGGTCGATGGTGGCGTCCACGGCTCCGTTGTTGGAGCGCAGCACACACTCGATCACCTCATAGTCCATGGAAGGAAACATGGTCTTGAAGTCTTGCATGGCCTGGTTAAATTCCAGGCGTCGAACCTGCCGGTTGGGCCTGCTGTTGTTGAGGTGCCCCTGTCCACCGCTGCCACCCCTGCCGTCGCCACCACCACTTCCACTGCTTCCAGACCCTCCATTGCTGTTGCTGCTGCTACGCTTGAACAGGCTCGTCATCCTCAGGGCCTTGTTGCCTCAGTTACTGCCAACCTACTGGAAGGCTGGCTCTTCTTTTCTCTCACTCAGTGGTACCGTCCGTCTCACTCGCTTTCCACTGTCCTCCAGCTCAGTTTCTCATATTAACAAAACATAGCAGTCTTCAAAAGGGACTTCAGATAGAATGGAACCCGCCCCCCCGCCACAGCTTCTGGTTATTCAGCAGTATCCAGCATGGCTGACTTCTTCATTGGGTGTCCAGGAACAGTGAGGCGGGAACAGAAGGTCAAACAAGGTTCTGTCACCAGGTAGAGATTAGAGTCAAACTCAGCCAGGTCGTCCGGATAGCTACTTCAGTCATTACCACCTATAGAGAAGAAAGGCAGTGTGTTAGTAACTGACTTGATATAGAACAACACCACATCACTGCTTCATGATCCAGACCACTAAGAAATTGCATCAACAATTTTGTGGTCTGAAGGGAGAAGCTTTCCTTAATCAATTTATCAATTTGCAATTCCTGCTTGTGCCTTCAGTGCTGATTCTATGGGGGGAGGGGTTGTTGGAGCTGGTGGCTGCCCAGTCCCACAGGGCACAAACAGAGGCCCACTCTCAGCCTCCTACTTAACAAGTGTCGGGCCCAGATGTTACAAAGATGCTCATCCTAACCATGCTGCCACAGTGAAGCAGTGGATTAAAGGGTGTGATTACATCCAGACCATTTAGCAGCTTCTGGTTGGCCTAAGTAAAAGACCAAAACGGAACCAAATCAATTCAACCAGAAAATTCTCCCACCATACAGGCATTAAGCAGAGGTGTGGACTCGAGTCATGTGACTTGGACTCGAGTCATGAATTTGATGACTTAAGACTCGACAAAACGTACAAAGACTTGCAACTCGACTTGGACTTTAACATCGATGACTCGTGACTTCACTTGGACTCGAGCCTTTTGACTCGAGAAGACTTGCTACTTCCCATGAAAACTGGGGTAAAACATTTTCACACGGCCGCGCCGCTCCGTTTATCTGCATCTGTCAAAAAAAATGTGCGCCACCTGTATGCAGAGAGCGCGCGCTGCCTGCACGACATCCAATCACTGCAGTCCATTTTACCGTATCAACGAGACAGCTCGTTCATGCTTACAAAAATCGGGATTTTTGAACCCGGATTCAGACTCAGATGGAAATCCTCGCCAACATTATGTCAACGTCCGTTTTAAAGTACTATAACACAGTCAATCCACCATTACCCTTCCCTACGTAGTCTAGGTCTGTGAGGCAGCGCACCATCACCCAGGGTTCCCCGTCCCCACTATAATAAGAGGACTTGAAATGACTCGAAACTAAAATGGTAAGACTTTTGACTCGACTTGGGACTTGCCTCATCTTTGACTCGACTTGACTCGGGACTTGAGGGCAACGACTTGAGACTTACTTGTGACTTGCATAACAATGACTTTGTCCCACCTCTGCACAAGTATGAAACTTGAAAAGTCTCATGAGAAACCTATTCTGAACACTTAACAAAAGTAGGGCATCATCGCCAGACAGGTTCTTTTACATGTGAAATAAGGACAAAAATAGTAATAGCCATTATGAATTACTTAACGCTCAAATACCAATACAAGTCAGACTGACAGAGTGAGTATTTCTCCAGCTATAAACCAGATAGGCCGTGGTCCCTCAACTTCTAAACTGTGAGCTCACATAAACCTTGGCCACGGTAACTTACAAATGGTAATCTGTGAGCCGATGACATGCAATGCACACAATAACGGGGTCATCTTAATGTGTACAATACTGCTATGACTCAACTTAAGAGTTTTAGTGCATATATATTATTGTAACTTAATGTGCGTGTTACAGTCACCATAAGATGTGTAGTCTCAATTGTAAGGTGTAAACCAGCGTCATTCCTCCATATTTTAACAGCATTAAAAATGATAAATGAAAAGTATTTTACTGTACAAATTTAGAGATTTCTCCAAAGTAAAAGCCAAGTTCAAAAAGATAAAAATACTTCAATGAATCCAAACAAAGCCCAATTTACCTGTGTTAAAGAGCTATCTGACTACTAGGATGCTGAATATGAAATCATAAGTCCCATAAGTAAAATGTTCAAAATATATTGCTGGATTTGAACTTGGGGTATCAGGGCTTTTACACTAAATTTGTAATCTCTAAATTTGTACAGTTAAATTATTTCATATTCACAAGTAAATTGGTCTTTGTCTGGAATTATTGAGAAAAGTATTTTTAATGCAAATATTGAGAAATGGGACTTTTGAGCTGTAAAAATATAGGGCTTTAAATTTGGATAATTATCTAGCTTTGTACAGTTTTGGTGGAATAGCGAGATTCTGAATACACATACTTCAGTCATTGTCCAGAATCTTTGATTAAATAGCTTTAATTCCGGTTACTTGTTAAAAACCATAGATGTCAGCATGTACGTGCAATAGAATTCAAGTGAACAAGTTGACCACGGAAATCCGAGTGTTTGCAGTTACTTAACTTAAGTGCCTTGTGCATCGGATGAATGCCGAGTTACAAGCTGAGCCTAATGGGGTTGGAGAAGCTCAAGGTATAACGGAATTGTATGTGTCAATACGGGCCACATTTAAATATTTGTGGGTTTCTGGGTGCTACTGTACCACTCGCTTCTTTGTCGCTGCAAACTAGTTAACGGTTCTCTTATGCCATTAGCCGACTCGGGGCTGTCAAACGGCTCTCTGGACGTCGCGCTTCCAGCGGAATTCCCCGACCAGAGCGCCAGCGCACTGCTACAAAGGCTAACGTTAGCAGCGACTTTTAATCAGTCGACGGTTAGCGGTGAAGTAGTAGCTGCGTTAGGTAGTAGCTACGTTAGTTAACCACAAGCAGACTTCAGCTGTCCTGCGGACGGGGGATTGTCGTCTAACGGTACCGGCACCAGGCCTCGGTCAGTGACTCTCGGGAGCAACGTTCCACCCGAAAGGGGGTCCGTAAATACGTCGCCAAAAATACGAATGCTCCGCTCAGAAGCTAAGAAATGCATGCTGTTGAAAACAACGCTCGTCCATCGCGGTGCCGCTTTATGAAGAGTAGCTGTTAACCAGACACAATGTCCACCGGTAAGCCAGTTACGTTAAATGTGTCCAACGATAGCGTTACTCACCGAGGCGCAAAGGGTCCAGCGGAACCAAGCATACCCGCAGAAAGCGCGGAGGGCCGCTGGCTCATAGCATTCTAATGGGAACCAGAAGGATTGCGTTCCTCAACGCATCAGCAGATATGCCATTAAATTCAGCTGGCTACCGGATGTTTGAGGTCATCCAAAACACCATCAAAGCTTAAAAAACAAATACATGTTTTTGCATTTTATTTGGATTATATATTTTTAATTTTAAATATACTATTCAATTAAGATATAAAAAGCAATAGTGGCATATGAAAGATAGAAAGGTTGTTATATTCAGCAAATTGCCTTTGTTTTTAGACACAGTTTGAAGTTTATTTTGAAGGCAACATTCTTTCGTATCCTGTCTATAGGCCTTTGGGCCTTACGGCAGATGAACGCACACTGGTCAGATAACACAGGCTACAAATAAATGGCAACTTGGAAAAACTGAAATGGATTTTACCGTGAAACTGCTCCCACAATGAGGTTAGACTTGTCCCACCATGTTTCAGCATGTCCCTAAAGATAGGTAAAAACAGATAATCAAACGTCCTTACATTTACATAAATATCTAAACATAAATGTGTAAGTATTACTGCTGTTTTCAAATAATTTAACACAATCTTATATTTGACCTGCTCAGCTTAGTTAAAAAGTTTGATTACAGCTGGTCAAGCAGTCATTGACAGCTGCATTACAGACTTGTTTCTGCAGAATGTGCACGTCATTAGGAGCACTTACATGACACAGACGTATGATCTGTCACATGGAACAAGAAAGTTAAGAAATAGGGTTAAGAAATGGCCTCATGCTTCCAGCAGTGATAATGATTCTAGCTAAAGCCAAAACTGGTGGAAAACCACTCAGAGATCAAGAGGGAGAGACCTGAATTGGCCTCCACATGCAAAACAAGTCTTGTTTTGGGGGTTTTCAACACCAATGTAGTGCTACTTACCTGATTGGATAATTATTGGAGAAGTGCAATTGAATTCATGCCATACGCTGATAAAAGATTTGTCTTTTCATGTTATTGAGCAGTGTAGAAATATCGCCTCTTGGTCATACGCCTCTGCCGAACAGAGGTGCGGTTGACATCCGTCTGGTGTCATCACTAAATAATTTGATGCTATGCGACATTTGTGTGATATTGTCGTAAGCAGCACATGAATAATGTAGTTATGACCAAAAAAATGTTTTTTGTGGGGTTACAGTTGCCTTAACATTCAATGTTTGAAGGGATGTCCTCAAGGTGTTCCTGATATGTCATGTTTGGAATGGAGGAAAACCTGTAAACGTAACTCCTCAAATGTCCACCAACACTTAGCATAACTTCTTTCATTTAAAAAAAACTGCCATGAACACTTTCAATAACTTTATTTTATTCCCTTAATAGATCTGTACAATCAACAAATCAAACTTATGAGCCTAGCAAAACTGGTCTGTACATGTTAAATGCTTTAGGGCAGACAACCTTTACACCCAATTAAATAATCAAATGATGACTTGTCTAGCTACGCAAACACGTATCTCACAGCTTGAGAACATTAATTGAAAGAGGGGAGGCAGGATGAACCAGAACAAACCAAACAGAAGAATACCAATAATGATCCCTTTATACCTTTCTCTCCAGTGTTATAGAAAAGTACAGTCAAATATCTTATTTACAGAGAAATTAACAAAACTCTATTTGGATTAAAACAATGTTTTAAGGTTTGGTGAGGTTATTTATCTGGTTTAAAAAAGGGGGACAGACCGGATCAGACAGTTCATGTGAAACAGAGAGGAAGTACACTCACAAGCCAACAAGAGACCATATGGCTACTGCTCCAATTCCAACACAGACTTTAAGAACTAAAAAACTTCAATGTTATTCGTTAAATTGCCTAATTTCCCATAAATTTGAATTGTCTCTGTATAATCCCAATCATGCCCCTTTGCTCCATCAGCTGCCCTCGGGTATATAGAGTCCTCAACCCAATATCGAATCAACCATTCCTGAGATAAATTGACATGATCCAAATAACGTTTTAAAGTGTTTTGTTATGTGGGAAACATTCCTTGTAGTGGTGTTACATGGAGCACTTAAAGCCCACCATCCTGCACACTCCGTCCTTCAAGTTCAAAATAAAGCTGCCATATTGCTCGGGTAACAATGTTTTCATTTTTCATTTAAAAAGAGACTTAAAAAAAGAAAAAGAAATGGAGTTTATGCTATTTAGAATTACAGTGGGGTTGGAAATGAATCCCTTACATGGTTTGTTCAGCCTCTTTGGGCTCCATTGAACACTGACGTGTAAAGACAGGAAAGGTCAGCTGTTGTGACACTGGATGAACATTATGATGCTATACTACGAGAGCAAAAGGGATATTCAGATAGACGGAACAGAAGAGGGTCTCCCCCTCATGCGCCTGTGGGTCCAGCTACTCAGCAGGACCTTGTTCTTCAAATGTAGTTCAGCTAATCCAGAGGGCCGTTTCATAAAGCAACATCACAGAACTGCTAGATCATCTCATTTATAGTCTTAACACAATTAGCAAGGCTTTCTAAAGTTGTTATACCCCAATTTTCTCTTGTTCTCTTCACTGTGAATTGGGGGTTTCAATTCATCTGACCAGATCCATGTTGGATCAGGTTACATCTTTAAAAAGCTCTGATACTTCAATTAGTTTATTGATACCCTACAATAGGCTCAGTTAAGGCAAGTTGATGCAAGGCCACCAACATTTCAATAACATTAACAGATAGTAGTAGTAAATCCTCATCCAAGTGAAGAACAAGACCCTGCTGTCTGTGTTGGACAGTAAGGCGCAGAGAGCAGCAGGGCTCCTGGGCGAATATTTGATCGACTGTGAGAAGCAGCACTGCAAACTAAATCATGTGTAGTGTTTTTTTTCCCATGTCAGAGTTTAGTCATGTGTAGAGCAGACTGAAAACCTACTAACAGTGTTTGAATACGGCACCCAAGCCAAAACAAAATCCACTTCTTTGGAATTATACCAGAGGACATATCCATGATGAAATAACAGTAATGGTGCAGTTAATCAACATATTTCAAGTGGTTTCTGTAGTAGAGTGCGAACATTTGGGGATTTGGAGGTGGTGTCACCAAATGAGTGGATCAAGAGTTCTGTCAGCCTTTAACAAACAGCCCCTTTAACGATCTGCATCACGAGCCTCACGTCGGCTTGTTGACATGCCGTCAGGAATTATTGAGTTAATGAAATCTTGCCTAACTTTGAGCTTCAATATGAGAGATTGTTCAACTACATTTATGGTGGGTTAAAATGTCTGCCTCTAAAAAACCACAGTGCAAGCTGGCGGAGAAAGGTGGCGTAAAGGCAACCAGCTCTGTTCTGGTTGAAAAAGGAGGAGGAGCAGCAGCAGCTCTGGATGGACACCCCACAGATTTCCATGTCTCGATGAAACCCTGCCTGGGTGCTCTAGCCTCACCTCCTTTTGTCACTGCTGTCACTCAGCCATTTTGGCCCATCCTCCTCATTCTATCCAAAGAAGAAGCCCAAATATCAGGAGTTAACTTTGAACTGTAACCTACAGACATACTGACTGACATGCCAATAAAACTTAAAAGCTGTTCACAAGTGTCACAGGCGTTAGTGCCTCCATACAGCACAATGATCAAGTCAGTGAGCAAAAGCGAAGGGCAAGAAATTAAGTTGGGATGTGGGTGGACAAAAGTATTGGCTGAACCTTTATTTAGTTACAATATAGATTTAAAAAATGTTTACTATTTTTTCTTTTTCAAGTACCTGTTAATTTCCTTCTTTAAGTTTGAGTACAAGAACAAGAGGGGAGGTCGTCTTATTTTGAAGCAGCGCTGTTCTTGCAGATTATGCCTGAAAACAATTTTTAATTTATTTTCCAAAGAAATAAGGGGTTTGAAAAAAAAAAAAAAAAAGACAAAAAAGGAGCAATGAAAGAAAAAACAATCTTAGATCCACCGCTGTGTCTGGTGCGGCCTGGGACCTCAAGACAACCCAGGTCCAAGACAGCTGTTCACAAGAGAACAGGGTAGATGGGGTGTGTTCAGAGCATGTGGGCATTCAGAATCCATCCAGCCAAACCCCCAGGCCCCTCTCTGCTAGCGTACGGTTCAACGAAACCACCTGAAAAGAGAAAGTGTGGAATTATACCAATGACAGAAGTAGTAGTAACAGTGCATCAGCAGTGTTCTATCCATGTCACAGAGAAACATACTCTGTGCTCTCCACTCAGGGACCCTGTGAGGTGGGTGGAGATCCTCCAATCAGAGCATTGGCAGTTCGATCCCAGACCTGGCTAATCCACGTGTTGCTGTGTCCTTGGGCAAGACACAACCCAACATTGCTCCTGTAGCTGTGACTACTGTGTGTGAAGGGTGTTAATGCTAGTTAATGATTGGCAGGTAGTCCTGTGTGTGGTAGTTGCTGTCATCAGTGTGTGAATGGGTGTGTTTGGGTAAATGAGGACATGTAGTGTTCAAGTGGTCGGAAGACAATTTACATTGTTAACAATTCAAGTTTTCAGTTGCATCAACTTTTGTGCAAGTTTCCCATTAAATGTCTACCAGAACAGTCCCCTGAGGTAGTTGGAGGATTTTAATGTGAAACAACAGCTGCTCTCAATTAGACCCAAGTCAGGGCTTGAAATGATGGCTTGTTAATCAGCTGATTTTAGAATCCATGTGACTTCTATTATTAGGGACCGTTATTAGGTAAAAATATGCTACTGGGAGATCAGCATGAATGCTCTCTAGGTACTGATCCCTGATAATGTTATATTGCAGGCTTAGAATCTGTTGAAAACAGCAGACAAACTAGTTAGCATTAGCCATGATAAATCATGGCGCCAACGTTAACAGAGCACTCACTAAGTTGCATTGTTAAGTTCAAGCTATGAAACTTTATCCAAAGAATAGTACTATAAGAATAAAACGTAAAAAGTAAAAAGTCTGCTTAGTTAAAAATGCACCCCCTGTAAAAATTATGCAGTTGCTATTTTGTGTTATTACAGCTTCACAGAGATAGCTGTAGTATATTGACTGTTTTCAAGAAAGTAGAGATGTGTATGCAAAAGTATTGTGTGGCTAAAGTTAACACAGAAGGATGACATAGATATTTTATATCTAATGCAGAGAGGGATTGGTGGTGGTTTATTAGTTATGCAAACGCGCAGATAAAATAATTCATCACAGAGTGACACCTGTGTTAACGCCTTGCTTCGGACATCCTCAACCCTAAAACTAGCAGTACAGGTAGACAACTCCTAAAACTACAAGTACCACACTTGTCACAGGCAGGTGTACTGACAAATCATACCTCTTCTCCGACCATGTTCCACAGGTGGACCAGAGGGAGGCCTGTGTTGTTGTCATAGTTGGAGACCTTCACAAAGAGGGACAGACAAATGGTGAGGTACAGCTTACTGGCACTTTAGTTTAATGCAGTGAGGAAGGAGGTCTGACCTGAGCAAGCAAGGCCACTCCTCTGGTCATCTCCTCCAGTGCTGCAGTTGCTTCTGGTGAAAAACGATCCTCTCCTGATGACAGGTTTTTTAAAACGGATGTGAGAACAACCACAGAGCAACTCAAATGCCTATACACTAGGCTAAGCACAGCTGTTGAGACTTGTTGGGTGGCCGTAAGTTTGAAAAAAATGTAGGTATTAACAAACAATGTAGTACCTGGAAGAGGCGCGATGTTATCAAGCAAAACTTCAGCCCCTTGAAATGGTAGTGTTACAAAATCAGACCTGGAAAATAAAACAGCAGAATTTGTAAAAGAAAAACTTCAAAAACACATTTTACATGTATAATTACAGATTGAGAATGCATGTCAGAAAACTTTACATTCTTTAGTCAGCACGTTGTATAAGCACCAGAGCCGCTTTGTGAAAATCCATAATGAAAGTTGCATTTTAAGATTCAGTAAGACCACACTTCAGAAAAAAAAAAACTGCTCTAGTGACTTTCTAGAAACAATCCAATTTGGATATACTAGTTTCGAGTCTGACAAAGCACAATGCGACCTCCTGCTAACAGGGAGAAGAGGGAATGAAGTGGCTTCACTGGGAGAGGATTTGAAAATGAATAATATTCTAATATTATTACAAAAGGCACATAGGTGCAATTTTTTTGTTCTAAATGAGATTTTCCACTCACCGTATTTGCCGCAGTGAGTCAATCTTGACCCGGTCGTAGCCTCCATAGTCAACGTATCGGATCTCTACTTCATTAGTTTCCTTATAGAAGGTGATGACCTGAGCTCGCCACCAGGCTTCTTCTGCGGCCGGAGCTGCACAGATCACACCCACTGGAAGACAGACACTATTCAAACTTTGCAACAGTCTCTCTGTTCAGCCTCTGCCAGGATACATATGGTTTAATTAAACAGTAGTAGGATTCAAAGTTTATTTCTTTTCCATTTCATTTTCCCCCCTACTATTATTTAGAATTGTTGAAATTGTCAAACTAAAGAGGAAGTTTTCCGTTTTGGGATTTTGTGTCTGAAATAGAGTTATAAACTAATGACCACACATGTACAGACAGTACAATCCACACCTCATAGTCACTACTTCACTTCTTTATGTTTGCTGGAGATTCAGTTCTAGCAGCCCATGAAATTGAAGCCTTTCCAAACTGCAGACATATTTAGTCTGCTGACCAGTGTTGTGCCTGAACACGTTCATTGAACTCGTTCATATTTTGGGCGAACGTGAACTGAACATACTGTATTAATGCCTGATGAACGTTACTGTAAACTTGTTCATTCTGGTGTCTGAACGGCACGTTCTTTCAGGTTAACATCGTTCAATAGGGTGCCAGATTTCAATAGAAAACACACCGTAAAGGCGGCAACACCAGCGTCGCACCGCCGCCAAAAAAAAAGAAATGCATGGAGGCGACAGCTGCGTGTAGCAAAGAGGCGGCGTATAATAATTTAAATGAGTTTTATGAAGTTACTGACAAGGTCGGTGAGGAATCTGACCTTTCTTAGCAAACATTTGCACCTTAATGATAACTGTCGTGTTTTTATTCCTTATATCAAAAAGACCAATTCAAGCAGCATGTGTTTGAGAATGTACTGTAGGGGTGAACGCTGCAGCTGCTGCTAGTGTGGAGTGAATGGACAGCAACATAGCATTAAAGCAACAATGGGGAAATGCTGTCCCCTCAATGCCAATGTAAACCCTGGTTGGATAAGGATTCAAAATGATATATAATGATATGAAGATTAAATCTGATGCATAGCTTCAGTGTTAAAACTGATCAAATAATTGCTGTCTGTGGTTCTATATGGGCTGTGGCAATCATTTTGAAAAATAATAGCTTGCAGCAACATATGGAAAAAAATAACTGATCTAGTTGGAACTGTGAACTTAGTTCAAATATTTATAAGTTTGAACTATGAACTGAACTAGTTCATTTTAAAATTTGTGAACTGAACTTTGAACTAGTTCATGTAGAAAGTGAACTTTCCCAACACTGCTGCTGACATGGTTACCTTCAGCGGGTGAGGGCAGGGCAGGGGTGCCCGGCTGAGAGTAGCAGAGGAACATCTGCTGGTCGAGGCTCCGCAGAGCATGGTAAGTGGGATGGGTGTGCTGCTGGACGAAGACGTGACCAGCTGACACGATATTTACCACTATCACTTCCACAGTCACTCCACTGGGGAGCAGGAGCTGAGGACACAGATGACATGAGAGGAAGTCTTACTCTTCAATTATGCATTCTCTTTGCCTAAAACCTAGACTTCACTAAAATATATTACGGCATCCTCAAATATTGTCAATGAGAGCAATTACAAAAGCGGATCGAACAAGCAGAACTTCTATTAACTATAGAACTCAAAGTAAAGCTAACATAGTCAGAAGAACACCCTGCAGCATATGGCTTTTTTATGGCTATTTTATTGTGACCCTGTTTAAAATGAGAATCAACCCATGTGCAGTGGTTTCAATGAGCCTTTACGTGGTGGTTTGTACCAACCCAGTAGCCAACTCTTGTGGCATCAAAGCGTAAGAAAAAATTAGCGGCTTATAGTCCAGAATTTACAGTACAGTTATGTGGCTACAACCAATATGAAAAATAGAGCTAATATCAACCTAGGCTCAATGAGTTTTACTTTTCTGCCAATATATTGGAGCAGCTATAATCTTGCATGTCTTGTCTAGTGACCCCTCCCCCTTACCCAGGACGTCATAGGAAGTGATGGCAATGTTAGTGCGGGTGGCGGAGGTGCATATAGATTGGTCAAGTCCAGATCCTTAAACTTCTTTCCAATCAGAGACAGGGCTTTGTCAACCTGCTGCTGCGTACCTGGAGAAAAAAAAAAAAGAGCTTTACAAAAAAGAACTAAAACATGTAGACCAAAAGATCTTTACCCACTCCCCCCCTAAACTCACCTTCTATGTGGCAGATCTGAAACTCCTGTGTATAAGGCAGGGTGGAGATGTAGATCTTCGCGCCAGAGTTCTGCTTCAGGAAACTCACATATCTTCCCTGCTTCCCTATTAAACGCCCTACAAGATGCTGGTATGGGTAACCAGGCAGGAATGACAGCTGTTTGTCAAAAGGACAGTAGATTCCAACAGAACTGCAGCGGTTTAAACAAATATCAATCAATTCCCAAGAGAACATCCATATATAAAAAGGAGGCCCAATGGCTAGTTTACAGGATACTCTCAGACTCCGGAGTTAACAAGGTCTGTCTGTGAATATACCCGCCAACCCTCACAACCAGCTCTGGGTCGACATAAGCTGTAACCCCCCTAAACTAGATAAACTTCACTGAAGTATATTTTTATCGACAGATGCCGTCTGTTGATAAAATATACTTCTGCATGGAAAACTCTGGGTCTTTAGATGGAAGACTGGGCAGTGGTGACTGAGTAAAATGAACAATTTCGTCAAAAAAAAGGAGAAACTGCATTTAAAGCTAATTGTTGCCCAGCTGGAGTCTGAATTGTATACCCTTGGACCTGGGCATGCCTGCCTGCCACCCTAAAACCGGAAATCAGTAACTAGTTTTGTATGACTACACCAAAGGGGGAAAAGTGCCCTTTGTGCAGACTCACCTTTGGCACCTCAATCTCCCAGATGACGAGCTCAGCGTTGGAAAAGGCAGCGTGGTTGGTCTGGCCCTCCCCAGCACCCATAGTGCAGCCGCTGTCCACAGAGTCCATGCTGTTTACATCAGACCCTTGACACAGAATCAACACCTTTAATGTTCATGTTTGCTACAGAGGGTTAGGGTTAGGGCAAACCTCTGAATGACCTTGTGTGCAGGGTTCGAAATGACTTAGGACTCTTGAGGGGTCCCTTAAATGTAACTATAAAAAAACTGAAGACTATCTTTCTACACTATAACCTGCAGACAAAATTATATTGACATATTTTGAAAGTGTGATAATGGTCTTGGGATGTTTTTCATGGTTTAAAATCATCAACTAAATCCACACAAGAAAACCTGTGACTCTCCATAGCTCACTGCGTAGAGCAGTGGGCTCGTTGGCCGGGGTTCGAATCCCGATCGTTCCGATCTTTTTTAAAATATATTTTGTTAAATACACGTTTTCATACGTGGTTGTGATGTAGTGCTCACTTATACAATCGTGAACGCTGCAATGGATTTGTGATGCGTTTTGTAGATTTTCAGCAATATGTTAGTGAATGTGCTGCTGTTAGCTGGCAGGTTGTTTGGCTTCATACACGTACAGCAAGAAACTCTTCTAATCATTACGTTACACTGGGTATCTAAGTTAGTTAATGCAACTTTTGATATAGGAACACCAACTCCAAATATTTACTATAATAAGCAATTATTATGGAGATATAAACATAATCGAAGCACTTACAGGATTTCCATGAGGTATTTCACTTTTTGTGAGGCTTCGTTTTTGCCGCGTTCAACAATAACCTACGTGTCTGCGCCATAGACCACAACAACAATCTGTGATGCTATTGGCTGGCCTGATTGCTGCCCAATCGCGCTAGGAAATAAATTAATTATTGTTATGAATATAAAACGTCACTAAAGACCTATTCACAATCATTTTTAATGTTAAAAATATTTGTCGGGGACCCCCCAAAATCTAAAAAAAAATTCTTATAGGGGGTCCCTTATGACTTACAGGGGGTCCGGGACCCCCCAGACCCACCTCATTTCGAACCCTGCTTGTGTGTGTGTATATGATAGATAGATCTCTCGAACACATTTTCCATTAAATGTCGACCAGGATCTTCGCAGCTTTGTTTCAGTCATCATACCACTCACAGCGCTTTATACCAGCATGTCTCATGAACTGATGGCTGACTTCTAATAAGGAGACACCTGCACATTAGGACTACCTAAACACCACCATCAGGGTACAACCCTCCACTTTTTAAGCCAGTTGCTTGTATAGTCAAAGCAGCAGTGCTTTCACTCAAGTATTGTTTTTTTCTATTTTATGGCATGTTCCTGTTTTTCTTTGGTGCTAATCTGCTCTGAGACTCAAAATAATATCTTAAAAATCCTAAATGTCATGGCCCGCTGAACTTAAAAAGCACAGAAAAAAAATATTTAAGGAATTAACTACAACCTGATTTTGAAACGCTCAAATATCTGTATGGATCCCAAATAAATCTAGTATCAGTGTGTATATACTCTGGACATCAACATCAATACATGGAAAAATGATTGCTCACCTCCTGATTGGTCCGTCTCCCCCTCACATGTTCCGTGAGCTCCATTTCTGAGGTCCATTCCATTGAGCCTCTTAATCTCGCACACAGCTTCCAGTGAGATTCCTTCAGCTTCCTCTGAGACACTGTCCTGGGATTGAGGCTGTGTTGCTTCTTTTGATGACAAGTCTGTAACCTGGATTGCATCAATTTCGTTTTCAGGCATGCTGTACTGAGGGTCCTCATTGCTCATGCCATCCTCTGAGTGGCATGTACTACAGGCAGAGTCGTCAGCCAGCGCTGCTTCATCGCCTTTCAGTTTCAAGTTTGGCAAAAGGGTACTTTGTGCTTCTTGAGGCGAGGGCGTTAGCCAATGGCCTTTCTGTGCATGGTTAGTCTGACGAGCCCTGTGACTGATCTCAACAGGCTCCCATACTGGAGTGGAGGAACATCCGTTAGGCATCCCTTGCCCTTTGGCCTCTCCAGACTCAGTGTTTCTCTTAGAGGGGCTAGTCAGTAGATGCTGCTGCCGCATTGCCGTTGGCTCCTGTTGGGAGCACTGGTTGGCGCTAGCCAGTGGTGTGCTGCTACTGCAACTGGGCTGTGTGAATTGGCAGCTGGTGACACCCAGGATCTCCTGCGTAGCTGCTGAGATGACCTCAGTTATTAGTCCAGCTGCTAGTAGTTCCAGATCCTGATGCTTCCCATGGCCACAGAGTGCCTGAGTGTCTTCTTCGGTCTGTGATATGGTGGCATAGTCTTGGACCGTTTTCAGGGCTGTGGCGGTTGCGGCCAGGGAGGTAGGTGTGCTGGTTAGAATGTGATGGTGGAAATCCTGTGCTGAAGGGGGTGTCTCTAGAGAGTCTGCCTCTGAAGGGATACCTCGCTGCACTTTAGGCGTGGTGGCTGCACAAACAACCTTCTCATCTTGCGTATTAACAGTGCTGTAGTGATTTGCGACTTCCCCTTCAGGCTCTGGCCTCTTTGCATCAGAAAGGTGTGTTGTGGTGGGGGAGCTGGTGACTTTGGTAGACTGGCAGGGCAAGATGACCCCTTTTGCTGGGGCTTCAGGAGAGGCTGGATCTATGACTAGGTGGTCCTCTAGCTCTTTTACCAAGAAGGGTGTTGATCTTCTCTCCAGGTCTTTGTTGACTTTCAATAACCTCTGTGGATTGTCTTCTTTGCAAGGGGATAGATGAGTCAAGGCTGAGAGTATATGGACTTCTTTTTTATTTATTCTGTCAAGTGGGGGGGCAGCTTCCTCAGAATTTGGTTTGATTGAGGGTACTGCTTCAGTGCTATGCACTTGGATTTGGGCTAAATTCTCATTTTCTGTTCTCAAGTTATTGACCTTCGGAGGTCTGTGGGTGGGGCTTTCTGTGTCATTTGTGGGAAACATAGGCCCTTTCTCATCCAAACCGTTGCTACTCTCGGCTGGAGGTGTAAGACCCGGTGTTGTTGGAGCCCCGTTTGGGCTGTCATGGCTGATAAGCCGCTCTTTCTTCCGCGAGATGTACCACCACCAGCCAATCAGTGCAAGGACTCCGGGCAGTGTGTAGGGCACGACCGAACGAAACCTCAGTGGCATTTCCTCAGGACATTAACAGCTACACCTGAAAGAGACACTTTTTTTAGTGAGGGACATTTCACATTGAACAAATGTACTCCTGGGGAAAATGATCTGCAGGAAGGTTACAGCTTTCACTATGGCTAGACTGGAAAATCTTATTTATTGCTGCTTTTATATTATGTATTCATTTCAAGATTAATCTAAAAGCATGCATAAAAACACACTAAAGCATCATATTCAAAAACACAATGTACACAAATACTGTAGAAATAATTGAATCCATCAAATGTTTTGCATTTACAACTGAAAGCCAGGTTTTGCCAGTCTCAGCTGGGATATGTCTAGCAGAATCCTGCCAGTCAATCGCAGAGATGAGCTTAGCCAGAGCACTCGAGTGCTGCCTTGGGCCACTACTGAGCCGTGAAACAAGCCCTTCACTCCTTGGTCCTGCTTCAGGTCGAGCGCATAACGCATCACTTTCATCCCAATGACACTGAAAAATGCCCATTTCTCATCTAACCCAGGCAGTACTTCATACCATTAGTCTATGTTTGCGTTCAACTGCAGAGGGCTTAAGCAAAAACGCAAACTAAATATTTAACTGCATTGCGCGGATAACTTTTGGTGTAATGGACCAGTCGAGTTCCTATCCCCCCCTCGCAGATCACCTCACATGTGAGGCTTTGATTGATTTCAGGTGAATGTTGATGAAAATTTGTGATTAGAATGTCAGGCTTTTCTGATCTTATAGTAAGTGTTAATTTCGTTGACGAAAACTATGAGGAAAAATGTTCGTTAACGATCTTTTTCCCATGACTAAAACGAGACTAAGATGAGACGAAAACAGATCTTCAAAAATAAAAACTGACTAAATCTATTCTAACTTTCATTAACGAGACAAAAATGTTGATGGTTGACGAAGTCAATACTTCCCCCCCCTTTGCATGCACCTAAACGACACGGTAGCTCAGCTGTCTCAGTTTAGCTAACTGTTAGCAGACTAAAGCCGCAGAACTCCATAGACCGATGTGCGAGATGAAGACTCGTTTAACAGCTTGGAGCTGCTTGGCCAGCAGATACGTTCATGCAGACCTGGGTGCTCCGTTTTCTAGTGACTGTAGCCAGCATTTTCTCGGTTGGATGAGACAGTTTGTTTCAGTAGTTTTCTCCAAACACATCTATAATTAAATCATTGCAGGGTTCTGAAACCTCACGCATTGACCGTGAGACACACTCCAACAACTTCACACATGTTAAAAACGTCTCGGCCACTGTACGTTCGTTACTAAGCAACAAAGAACGCGTAAGCACACGTGACAGGTGGAGGCTTTTGATAGAGCTGCTCAGTGAAAGTGAAGGATGTGGCGGCACAGAGCAGGTGGAGGAAAACCCGGAGGACATTGAAGAAAAAACTGGTCATGAAACCAAAAAATAAAAAAAGGAGAGAAAGGAAGAAAAGACTTATGAATAAAAAAAGTGGGGGTCCAGTTGAGAATGACTGGTTCATGCTCCAGCCCCAAAAATAATGTATTTCACTGATTGTAGGACGGTTAAGGGGTCTCTTTTGTTGGGAGAGGCAATTTCACACTGAGAAGAGACCATGACGTTTGCGTTTGCCCTGTCAAAAGCCTTGCGAGTAAACAAAGACAACAAAGTCTTGCGTTTAGATCCCTGGTTGTCATGAAGTCACACACCCAAAAATAAATTCCAAGCTTTGAACATTTCCTAGAGCACTATAAAATCCATCATCAGAAAATTAAAAGAATATGGCCCAACCACAAACCTAAGTTTATCTCAATTCTAGTTTACAGTAACAGTAGAAATGGGAAAAAGGGCGGTGAAACAGTATACTTCCTTGTTTTTCCTCTTGAGTTGATCCTATCTTTGACGATCTAGAGCTCAATTGTTCTGCTGTGTTCACACCAAAAGGGAAGCAAATTATTCACGCCAGAAGATTCCATGTAAAGCCAATGCACGGATGTGAATGATTGCGAAGCAACCTGTAGTCCGCAGAAACAGACAGTAGTAGTTGTTGTTGTTGTTGTTGTTACCAGGTTGAAGAACTGGGTGGGATGGTTGCGTTTTAGGTGAGATTTTAAAGTTAGTGGTGTTGCCTTTTAATTGCCACTGTTTTTAAACAAAGTTGACATACCGACATGTTCATGTGTATTGGCTTTCTCATTCAGCTAAAAGTCAAAATGTTTCCACAGCGGTGCTGAAGATCATGGCTTCAAAACCAAGTCCATTTGGACTTGTTTATGCTAACACCTCATACCTAAGTGGGTTCATGTCTTCTCTTCACCGGTCAGTGTCCACTCTGTGCGTGGAGATGCTGCGTAAGCCTCACCTCCACTTTTGACAAAGAAAGCAGACAAGATGACCGACAGCGTGATTAACTAAAATGTTGGTGGTACTAGGGCTGGGCGATATATCGGTATAAACGAATATATCGATATATTTTTTTAATGGGATATGGAATTAGACAATTTCGCATACATCGATATATTTCAATTTGCGCTCTGAAAGCAAGCTACCGACCTGAAAAAAGCAGTGGCTCAGTAATTTGGAGATGGTTCGGATTTAAAGTATCCGATGAGCAACAAAACAACTTTATATGTAGGGAGTGCCATAAACAGGTTACAATAGGGTTGCCAACCTTCCCGTATTACCCGGGACATCCCGAATCATGGGCAATTTTGATTTGTCCCGGCTGGGACAGCTCCAGTCCCGATTACCAATCACAGCCTGCTAAGTCAATGACGCGCGAAAAACTCCCGGTTGTAGTGAAGTTGTGACGTATCTGTTGAGCAGTGAGGCTGGCGCTGCTCATTGTGCGGTGCCCCCCCCCTCCTAAAACAACGGCACAAACTGCTATATAAGAGTGTGTGAACCTGCGCGCTGCAGAAGCCCCACGCCAGAAACAACCCAAACAAGTTCCAACCGCGAAACAAAGCTCACTGCAAACCTCATTTTCCCGCAGTGTGCCTTATGAAAAGAAAAGTGACAAGTGGTGTACCATAACAAAAGCGGTGTCCCATCACATTGCTAAAGATATGGTCCCTGTTGCAACTGTTGAACAAGTCGGATTCAAAATGCTCCTGAAAACGATTGACCCAAGATATGAGCTTCCCAGTCGCAACTACTTTGCAAGAGAAGCACTGCCAAACATGTATACTGAAGTCAGGCAGAGCCTTGCTGACCGGCTCGCTAATGTGACCCATTTTGCATTGACCAGCGATATGTGGTCGAGCAGGAGGTGTGAGCCCTACATGAGCGTGATAGTTCACTTCATTCAAGACTGGGAGATGAAAACAGGATTTTTTTAAAGATATTTTTTTATTTATATGTGCACCTTATGGAGCTTTGTTTTCAAAAAATACTCCTGTTACACTTTTGGTCTATATCGCCCAGCACTAGGTGGTACTCATTTCTATTTAAAAATGAATATAATACACCGGAGCACCAAAAATTATCTAGCTCATTTCCATATATGGCAAGTCAATATATTGATTATTGCAACATGCCCAATTTCCACAAGTAGACTACCGCGCAGAAATAGTGGTTATTTCCATGGTGGAAATGATAACCATCATTTGGGAGACAGGCCAGAGATAAGTGACGCCCACTTTCCGGCACAAATGAAGGGGACCCGAATGAAAGGAAATTAACTACCACTGGTGTGGCAAGTAAAGCATTGCGAAAATTTGCATTGCTTTTGGTGTGAACGCAGCAGTATGGTCTTTGCACCACTAAACACAACAGGCAATCAACACACCCTATATTTCTGGATTCCTAACAACAAACGTCACATTCCTTAGATCATATTCGAATCAACATTGGATTGAACATCTTTAAGCTTAATTTATATTAAATTACTTCATTGAATTTGGTTGGTTGTAAATGGCAATTGAATGACACGTAGTAAGAGTAAAAAAATGGTCAACACATACTAGGAACCAGCTCCAATAGAAGACCCTGGAACAGCCCTCTGCATACACAGGTTTTGGTGCACCGCCTGAAAGGAGGAGACTCTCAGTCCAAAAAAAGGACATGTGCACATGCCTTTCCTTAACAAACCTGGAGGAATGCATCACATGATCTGGATGTGGCGCGCACGCTCCCGGCAATCCCAGCTGCTCTTTATAATCAACTGTTGAACCTGTGCATAAGAGTTTTAATTTAAATAAATGCCCATTCAATCAATACTGCAAGAGAAAGCCAATGGTGGTAAACCGCATTGTCCACTGATGAAAGTATGGCAACGTTTTTTTAAAGATTTGCATCATTACAAACAAATTCAATACATTTGCTAATCAATACTTTAGTAATGATCAATACTTTCTCAAAGTAAACTATTTTTAATTGACCTTGGTTATTTTACAACACAAACTAATTGAACTATGTATCACTAAACTAACAACTAAAATATCTCCATGTGGACACCTAATGATGGGCCAGCATACTGTATATGTCTTTGAAATGGTGGCACACACACTCCGTTCACCTTGAACAAGGTTACTTGAGCAGTCCAGCAGTAAAACTAATCTGCTCTGTGCAGGTCACACTGGTGTTCATTGGTGCCTTCAGTCATGATTCACACTGACCTTGGCTTCACCCAGGGGAGGGTAAAGCTGTATTTACATGTCAAACCCTTCAACGTTCTCAGCAATGACAACCTAAGCAGCTCTCACACTAGCACCCATTTACTAGTTCAATGTTATATCTCAATGGTCCAGCAGACTGCGACGTACACTTGCCTATTAGCATTCGTAGACGTGCGGGATGAATCAAAAACTTCTGTTCTACAGGTACAGTGCCATTAACGCCGATGTGAGCGTTGCATGTAACGCTCATCTGTGTAGTGGCCGCGAACACTGCATAATTAACGTAATATTTCAAGAGGAATTCAGGAATGACAAACTGATCAGTAAACAATCTCATTCGGCACGCAGCCTGGAGACGATAGGACAGAGGGTATAGGCTCCACTGCTTGTCGAGTTTGAATCAACTAGCTGTGATGTTAGCCACAACGGAAGGCTAATCTTTCAATGTAGCTGGCCGAACAAATGCTCGGCGAGAATCATACTGCACTTAATCCCATGACACGAAGAGAATGTGCACCTCGATTTAAGAAGAAGTTGTCTTATGTTCACGAGGACCATAACGCCAACTTTCAACTACTTCATGGAAAAGAATAACATTTCGGCAAGCGTTTACCGTTAGCTAACGTGCAATGCTAATAAGACTAACGATATACGCGACAATGTGCCGTGTTTAGATTATTATCCTACAAAAACCCGACGTACATACATTTACATTACAACATACATTTTAATGCTTACTTACAGTGGGGTGGCGCAGAGGGTGGATACGCTATTCATATCAAGTAAGACTTCACACTAACCAATTTGCATATGAATTCCCAAAATAAAATACTGTTGCTGCCATTGTAAACAAATACAGCCTGCGAAAAAAATAAAAAAATAACTTTCCGTATTAGTTAGCCATTAAACAGACAAGTAATGAAGGTAACTCAATACTTGACGCTAGGTTCATCAATCGCATGAGGAACTTGTCAGAAAACACTTGACACCCACAGAAAAACTTATGTCCGGTACCAAAAAACAACGTTTCACGCGTAGAATTATGAACCGAAAGATTTATGCTGTCAGTATAGCTCAATAATGACTGGAAATAAATCCCCATTTGAGATGGTTGTGACCAAACGCTAACGTTACAGTGCTGGGAATAAAGCATGGCTGGTTGGGAGGCCGCAGTTGAGGACAAAGTATGAAGTTAGCAGGTTAGCCCCGCATAGTGGTAATGCTAAACCCTCTACGAACATAGACGCACTTTAAATGCAACGTTCCTCTATGATGGGTGGGTTGTATGTCACTGTAGGCTTTTATTTCGCCGATTTACTATCGCATTAGTCCACCACAAAGAAGCAATGCGTTCCACAGCGTCAAACGCAGGCAAATACATCAGTGAGGGCTTGTACCAGACTGACGCAGGGTTTAAGGACGCTTCTGGAGGGCTTCTGTCCTGCATGGGCCTCAGACCGCCGTGTTAGCTTAGTAGCCGGCCCGGCAAAAAGGATGCCTAACTAATTCATATTCGGGATACTGCCAACCTACGAGCTTTTGTTACTTTTCATGGCACATGACCCCGTTATTAGTGCATGGATGCCGCACGAGAAAATTAATTATGACAATCAAAATTACACAAGCGGGTGAGGTGAGAAGCTAGCTTCAGTGTGCTTACTGTTAAATTACAGGAAGATGTGCAAGCGAGGTGTTCAATGACATGGGACTATTGGGCTCAGTCGATGAAACGGTAAACTCCAGACGGCTTGCAGAGATGAGTGGAAATGTTACCGAACGGGATTCTGTACTCATTGCGTGAGTTGCACCCCTTGAGTTGATTTGAACTAACGTAAAGCCACGCTGTGTGACCGTGATGCAGATGGCTAAATGCTTGCATGGTGTTTCTCCGTCATTGCTTCCCATGTTTCCGGAGCTGATCATTTACTTACAGTATTGTAGGGTCCTCGGTGTCGCCACGATGAGAGCGATATTGCTCAAGTGAGTTTATTAAACGTGTCCCCGACGAAAGTCTCTTCCCCACGTGTAGACAGACGAGCACCAGTCTAAAAAACAGACGAAACAGCTGGTCAGGTCTCGCGATAGCCAGGCGTTAAAATCGTTTGTATTCTCGCGTTAAGTGAGAATGCAGTAAAGTCACCTATTTCAGACATCCCCTCCTTTACGTTGATCTGACGGCTATGTAACATGATGTCCCATGTCAATCAGCTCCCCGGTCACTTCTACGTCCGAATCCAGGCAGCCTTCTTCCGAATCATATCCGCCAAAGGGCAAAGGCGTTGAGACCAACCTCAAGGCTGTGAAATTAAAGGTCAGAGAGAGATGTATGATCTATCTATCTATCTATATCTATATATACACATAAATATCAATTTGGACAAAGGGAAACACAATGAAAGCACCAAATTAAAGTTGTTGGGTAGATAGACACATCTTAAGCCATCAGAAAATGTTATTTGTAGATTGATGTAACATGCAAAACAGTTACTGGAAACAACTCCAGTTTTATGAGCAATTGTGGTACCAGATCTGTAGGCAGACATTTACATTTGTATATTTGCATTTGTATTCCTTTGTTATTTAGGCACCTAAGGCTCACGCTGGACTTAAATATCTTTATCTTTCTCTACTTTGTTGTCTTACTTATCTAATAACAACTGAGAAAGGTGTTTGTGAAGCAAACAGGTCCTTGCAGCTTTCCACATTGTGTTAAACTCTAAACCCGACCAGTTTTTGCTGGTCTAATCAAAATGCAAAAGATCTTATTTAAATACCTATATTTCACTGTAAAATACAATTAAGAACAGAAGTTGAAGAAGATCTGTGGATGTGTGAAAATGAAGCACATAACAGAGCAGTGACCGCGTCTATGGAAGTAAATCTGTGCCATCGGGGGTTGAAATAAAAAGGTGATTGAATTTCTAGCACTGAATATTTATGCATTGAAATTATGTACCTGAATGTTTTTCAACATTAAAACACCGCAAAAAAATTCAACCTAAAAAAAATCACTTTTAAAATATTCAGCCGCAAAAGAAATGAAGGTTATATTAATATTCAACCCAAAAAATTCAGCCGCAAAAACACATCCGGGACACTAAGGTAGAGCAATCGATTCTAGATTCAAGATCAGGAGCGTGCGTCAAGCTAAAGGAGCGAGCACCCAATGCACCTTCAGCTTCAGATTGTAGCCATGTCCAATAATAACAGGGCTTTAACTCTTCTTTATGCCATCAGTGTGGCAACGTATGAAGAAATACATAAAAGAACATATAATGTTCACCCTGAACCAAAACGTTTGCTTGCCACTGACGATATACAACTTTATTCCAAGTACAAAAATCAGCTTAAAATCCAATGAGCTCGGTTGGCCGAGTGTGTAGCGCAGCCATTTTGTGGCACAACGTTATTTTGCGCGACACGGTTCAAATCCCGGTTGTGGCGATCTTTTAATTAATGCTCTGTTATGTATTTCTTTATACATGGCAGTGACGTAGTGCTCACTTATACAATCGTAATCGCTGCAATGGATATGGGATGCATTTTTGAACATTTTCAACAATATGTTTGCAAATGTGTGACGACTCAAGTGACGAGGCAGACAACACCTGCCTGTCGGCGGAAAACAAACATGCACCCGTAGCCAAACCAGTAGTTCAAAAAGCAGTAGGTTCAAAAACCAGTAGGCACGTAACACCGTCATTGAAAAATGGGTTCTCGTTTCAGACTTTATGAGCACATACAGGATCCCTTTGAGTTCAATTCTAAAGCCTCACATTAAGACGTACATCCTTTTATTTAAGACTGCGCTACTTGCAGGTCGCTGTGTTGTCCCAGATCCTCAATAAAGTTTACCCATGGTCATGAATACTCATTTAACGTTACGTGGACTTTGAATGCCGCTTAATACCCAACTGAGAACGTCTTGTGCCGCTCAGAAAAAGGATCCTTCCACCGACCACTTTTAACAGTTTTTTTAGGTTGAATTTTTTTTCAGTGTTTTAATGTTGAAAAACATTCAGGCACATAATATCAATGCATAAATATTCAGTGCTAGAAATTCAATCACCTTTTTATTTCAACCCCCGATGGCACAGATTTACATCCATACACCCAACCAAGGAACATTGCGCATTCAGTTGGGGAATCTTTATTTTTTGAAAGCTTTTTTTACATGCATTGATGCATTCCAAGTTTTGTTCTTCGAATCTTTAATCAATTCATTGTTAGTATCCATTGATGTATTCCAAGTATTGTTAGTCGAATATTTATTCCGACATCTTATTGTTGGTCAATTATTATTCTATATCTTCCGTTGCACGCTAAAACTCCTTCACACTTTCAGCTATTAAGACCGTTCAAATATTTTCAACTTTTTAGATCTTATAATTGAATTTATATTAATTAAAATCATAAACTTTTTAAACATGGTTTCCAATAGAGTTCATTTTCAAATCCTCTCAAAACCTCTTCAGCTTTCAACTTTTTAAGCTTTTCCAATCTTTTAGCTAGAGACACCATTTGAACTTTAAAACGTTGACACAAGTCTTAACAATTTTATTTAAAGAAACAGCTTGTTGATATCTATAATACTAAGGCTTAATTTCTAGATTAAAACGATGCCGTGCTTGTGCTGGGCGGACTCATATGAGTATGGAATCCCACAGATATCTACTTTTTGCGTGAGGAGCTCGAGAGTGAGACAAAGTCCCAAGCCCCATAGGCTTCAATACAAATCTGCCAACATATTTAAAAAAAACCCAGAAGGTACATGTTTTGTAAACTGCTAGTTGAGCAGTTTTAAAACACATAGAGACATTAAAACTACACTCATGCGTTCGGTAGAGTCTTGTGTCTCTCACGATACCATTATTTCTTGGCTACCCCAAATAATTTTGCTCCAGGGGGCATTTGTTTGAGGTATGGATTCTGAGTAACTCACTGTCTGCCCCTGTGAGCTCGTTCCGTGACCGCACCTGCTCCGTTGACACGGCAACTCGCTGGGGCTCTGTGACTCACAGCTGATCCATATTAGCTGATTAGTGCAGCCTGACATGACCTCCTTCTCTCCACCTTCTCTCATCATTTTAAAACAACCCCCCATGGACAGAATTCTTACTGTAATGTTTGATGAGGCCTATCAATTAATAGTTTCTTAGTTTGAAAGACAAATATTCTCTCTCTCCACCCCCTCACCCAATACCATAATTTCAAAATAAAAGCCTCATGATTATCTGTACCTCAACCATAGGTGCACCACAATTGCTTTCAAATTCTAGTGAAACTAGTACTTACTTCTTCTACTGCTAGTACCACTGGTACCACAATTACAACTATAACTAGTACTAAACCTTATATTACTACAAAAAATGTATTTTTAAATTCTCAGCTTTTCCTATTTCTATTCTTTCAGCAATGTTTAGAAGTAATTTAAGCTTTTATTAGTTCTGTATTTTTTCAAATACATAGAAGCATCTCCCATTTCTGATTTTTTTGCAATTCTTTCAAGTTCATTTCAGCTTCCCTCATTTCTGTATTTTCAGCATATTTTAAATTGTATTTCAGCTTCTCCTGTTTCTATTCTTTCAGCAATGTTTAGAATTAATTTCAGCTTTTTTCATTTCTGTATTTTAAGCAATTTTTTTAAATTTCAGCTTTTTGCATTCCAACGCATTTTCAACAGGACATGCATTTTCTAGTAATTTGGTATCCCAAATTAAGACCAATGTTGCAGCTTTATCGTTTACAATTGTTATTATTGTAAGTACGGGGTCATGAGCTCCCTTTAAGGTGAGCGTGGCCCAAAACACACTGTGCAGGTCCCCTAACTTACCTGGACCACACAAAGGATCAAACGAAAGTACAGGGCCCTGTTCCTCGTACGTGGCTAACTGAGTTAGCCGGATAATTTTCAGGATTAGATGACATAGATCTGGTTTTTCGAAGCAGGTTTGGCTAAATCACCAAAGCAACACATCGAAAAACTGCTGTATAAGCACCATCGACGCTGAAGACTGGAATAATTTATTTACAAGATTTTCCCGAGCCGTTACGTTACGTGATGAACACCACACGCTACAGCCGACCATCCACTGTCCCGCAGACTGTCTCACCTACTGCCCTACGGACTGTCTCTCATACTGTACATGTCTGTACAGTGTGGCGATGTTTCACTGCTTCAATTGATCAAATTTCTTATTATGAACAATAGATATATACCGATTCGACCAGACACGGATTCTGTTTTTTTTTTCAATTCCTCAGAGTTGGTTGATGAGAAGAATCCGACACGTCAAGTTAACATTTATTTGGAAGAGAAAAAGATACATTGAGCGATTCGCCGCTGGTGCACCTGGAGACTCTACACACAGATCAGAAAGCGATCCATTCTGCCTGCTGTCCGACTCTGACCCTTTTTATAATCTCCTCATGCCCTTGAAAACTAGTTTAAACCAATTTCGTCTCAGACAGCTGTTGCCCAGGATGTTTAGGTGTTCCCCCCTCTGTACCATTCTGTGTTAGGAGCACTGTGTTAGATAGTGATTTATCTTCCTGCTTCCTGTACTCCTTCATCCCTCAGTTCCCATATTTGCCTAACATGGTCACAGCATCATTTCCTGCATTGTCAAAACATGTGCTCTATAGAAAAGAAATGTAAAGAGCACACAAACAGGAGCATAAATCTCATAATTTACACACACACCTAGTTCTGTATGGTCATCTACACGCACACATATACACATACATATGATACATAAGCTGATACAGTATATATATCCTGATAACTATTCATAACTATCAATCTATCAATTAGACTCTTTGGGATTGCTTATATCTACTTATTCTGAAAGTGTTGAGATCATTATTCTCATTGGATGAAGATGCATTCAATAAAGCCTCCTAGCACATTTAAAGAATTATAATCTGATTATTAGAGTGATGAAGCACTTAAAATGAGCCTATATTTTACCAATACACATTTAACGTTGACTTGTGTGTGATGCTTTATCGCTGAGGGGGGGGGGGGTGCAAATTTCCCTCAGAGGGCTTTACAGTCTGTACACATATGAAACTCTCACATTGGCACAGGAAAAACTCTCCAAACAATATAAAACCCTTCAATGGAGAGAATAAAGGGAAGAAACCTTTACAGAGACAGAGGAGGATCCTCCCCCGGGATGAACAGACTGCGATGGTCGTACAGAATAAACAACGTAAACGATGTACAATACGTTCTATTCATCCGACAGAAATGATTCATGATCACCTCCTGCTTGTCAGGGGAGAAAAAAACGCGTATTTGCCGTTGTACTGTTGAAAAATCCTTGTTTCCATGATCGACTCGTCCGCCTTCTGATGTAAAAACGCACTCGCGCGTTTATCCTGGTAACTGACATCTGGTTCAAACTAACAAGGCGTTTTGAGCGCGGCTCTGCCTTTGAGGAACTGAGATAGCCTGATGTCAATCATCTTGTTAATTTGAGCTGGATAATGGGACATTTGATCAACTTAGTTGAACCACATACCTCTCACCTATCTCCCTATCCAAAAACTGGAGAAAACAAACAAAGGGCTTCTCGTCCCTACCCCTGCAGACTCCCTTGCTAACCCCACCACCCAAAGATCTGTAAGGTGCAGCATGGCCCGGTTGGAGGCTGGAGAGACAGGCAAAAAAAAGTTGTGGGCTGGCTCCCACAGGATCACACTTATAGACCTTTTTCACAAAAAACTGAAATGTGGAAGTGGACTTCCTGTCAAGCGTCAACACATCAGGAGATAATGGACTTCACAACTTCGCTCACAGATTTACCTAAAATTACATTTGCTGACGTGGCAATACTGGTGGAGGAAAACTCTGTCACAAAATAGAACAAAATAAATAAATGGTACACATTTTTTCATGAGGAATTTGTCCATCAGTATCACGTTTACTTAAGTGAGAGAGATATGGCTAACTGTTAACTAACGTAGAATGACAAATCATTAGCATTTCCACTTAGACATAATGTATGTAGAGTATAGAGGATATAGATTACCTTAATAAAGCATTACAGTCTGCTTTTAATTAAGCATTGTGGTATCAATTTGTTCTGTATGGTTGTCCAAGTGAACGTCTTGTGTGTAGCGACAATAATGTTAGCTGAATGCAAACGTCAATAGCTTCCGCTTTTGGCACCGCTCAAACACAGGCTCTGGAGGTGGACAGAATCTAATAATTCCACATAGACCAATGTACATCGATTAAGAACCTCTCTGACTTCGCCTGTACAGTAATATTAAATTCAGAGAATTATACAAAGTAGAAGTCCTATTTTAACAATGTCAAAAGGGTAATCTCTCAATGTTTGAATCACGAATGAAAATTCTTTTCTCAATAAGTCCAAACTATGATTGATGCATGTGTTCAGAACATCTTTTAATGGTCATTTAATTTTAAATATAAGAACAAATTTGGGCACTAAATGCTGTTATGCTATCATAAAACCTAATAACATATATAATTACACAACTAATACCTAACAATGAGTTACATATTAACCTTCCGAACAAAATGTTTGATGCAAAAGATGAAAAAAATATACTTATATATATTATTATTTATCCGATCATACCATTGAATTACACTTTGATCTACTCCCTTCATCATCTTAAATATTACACCATTTAATCCGTTATGTTATGTATTACATTTTTACTTTTTAATCATTCCATTCCAAATTGATGAAGAATGTAGCAAGTCATTATCTGCTATCTCCACCGTAACAACCTCCTTGACCCCCACCAGTCAGGCTTCAAGGTGGGGCATTCCACAGAGACTGCTCTCCTCGCTGTCTCAGAGCAACTCCACACTGCTGGAGCTGGGTCCTCTGTCCTCATCCATCTTGACCTTTCTGCTGCATTTGGCAAAGTAAAACACCAGATCCTTATTTCCTCCCTTCAGGAACTTGGTGTCTCAGGCTCTGCTCTCACCCCTCTCTCATCCTACCTTGAGGGCCGCACTTACCAGGTAACCTGGAGAGGATCTGTGTCAGAACCTTGTCCTCTTACTACTGGAGTTACTCAGGGCTCCGTCCTGGGTCCCCTCCTCTTCTCTATCTACACCCATTATCTCGCTCTGTCATTCGCTCGCATGGTATCTCCTACCACAGCTATGATGACACCCAGCTAATTCTCTCCTTCCCTCACTCAGACACTCAGGTGGTGGCACGGATCTCTGCCTGTCTGACTGACATCTATCTGTGGATGTCCGCTCACCATCTGAAAATCAGCCACGACTAGAGTGAACTACTTCTCTTTCCAAGAAACGGTTCTCCTACCCAGGACCCGATTGTTAACGCCCACTTTGACTGCTAGGAATCTCGATGTGACACTTCCTTCCTACCATGATCAAATACTCAACTCTGCAACTGGTCCAACTCGTCAACTACTTAATTCCATCCTGCATCCCAATCATCAGAGAACTCGGACTTCTACGTCGACCCCGTTACATCCACAGAAGCTCTCGCCGCAAGTTTGTTCTCTTCCACCACGGACATTCCATTCCATCCATCTGGTCACCTGCAGCTCTGTCGCACCGGTCCCACGTCATCAGAATGCTTCACCCACTGGCTCTTATGGGGCTGAACGCACCATCAGGCTGCACAGAAAACCCGGGCCCTTTCTCAATATGCGTTCTTGAGTGGACTTTTGTTTTCGTGGACTCGTGAAACGTCATCAGTTGCAGCCCGAGTACTGTTCCAATTCTAAAGTCCGCATCTGGCCGACAACGGTCATAATACCCGGATGTGACTCGCCCCGCCCATTTTACCGGGCATGCATCGGAGCAGGCTCGTCTGTTCTTGTGAGAGCCAAATATCCCAGAATGCATTTCACCTCAGCAACAGGCAACAGCGACAGATGAAAATAAACACAACTTTGTGTCGAAGTTTTTAAATACTACTTTATTTAAGTAATGTAATTTTATGACTGAAGTTTTGTATAATAGTTTATTTTTTGTTACTGTATCCAACCTCCTCCTCCTAAAATGATAAAGCTAATTATTTTATGACTGATTATATATATGGTGCTCAATATTATATACCATTTACCAAAAGCTTGTTAATAGTAAAATATTTAAGTCAAAAACTAAATTAAAACATATTAGCAAGACCAGCTGACGTGGTGACGTCACCAAGTCAGCTGCTGTTCCAATTGCGGAAATGACCGTTCTCCGTTCTCCCGAACCTGCGAGTCAGGACTCCCGAGTCAGTCTCCCAAGTCTATTCTCGCGGGAACGCCAGTCCGTTCTCGCCGTCTCAGGTATTGAGAAAGGGCCCCGGACTGGACTACAGTGGTTCTGTCGCCCCTTAACTGACCACACGCGCCGCTAACCTGGACATCCTCAGATCTTTCTAGCCTGCCCCCCTCCCACCACCCTCTCGCCATGCCAACTTTGCCCTCCTCAACACCCGATCCCTCAACAATAAAGCCCCTGCCCTTCATGAACTAATCCTTAACAACACTCTGGACTTCCTTCTGCTCACTGAAACCTGGCAACAACCCAATGACTTCTTCTCCCTCAACCAAGCATCCCCCCTGGCTACAACTACATCTGCAAATCCCGCCCCTTCCGTCGTTGAGGTGGCCTCGTCGTTATTTTCAATCAGAACTTCCGGATCACACAACTCACCCTCCCCCCAGTATCATCGTTTGAATATCTCGCCTTCACAGCTCCTTCCTCCATGACAGTCATCCTCATTTACTGGCCACCGAAACAAAATAGCCACTGGCCTCATCTCTCTCTCCGCGTCTGCTGCTACTAGGCGACTTAAACATCCACATGGACTCTCCCTCCTGCAAACTATCATCAGAATTCACCATCTTACTACTTCTCTCTCACCCAACATGTCACATTCCCCACCCATGAAAAAGGACACATCCTCGACCTGGTCTGCTCCACAAACCAACCGGTCCTCAACCTCAATCCATGCCTCTTTCCCCTCTCTGATCACAAATTGATACCGTTCACCATCCCTTCTTCAACCCCACGCCCCCGCCTCTTCAGAGAAATCTCCATCCGCAACCTCAAATCAATTGACCCACACCATCTCTCTGACCTGCTCTCCGCCACTCTCCACCTGGACTCAATCCTCACCTCACGACCTCACAAACCACCTCAACTCCACCTTGTCTACCTCCCTCAACACTCTGGCCCCCCTCAAAACAAAAACTGTCACTTTCAACACCTCTTCACCCTGGTACACACCTACACTCCGGAAAATAAAACAAACTGGCCGCCAACTTGAACGTCTGGCAAAGAAATCATCCCTCACTGTCCATCATGAAACCTATAAACTCCATCTCACTGCTTACAAAGACGCCCTCATTGCTGCCAAATCTGCCTACCTCTCCACCATCCTCACCCACCCCTGCAAAAACCCCAGAACCCTCTTCTCCATACTGAACAACCTCATCAACCCTCGGACCAACACCCTCCCTACCTCTACTCCGGATTTCTGCAACTCATTCCTCCACTTTTTCACTGACAAAATCAAGAACATTTACCAATCTCTATCCCCTGTACCTGAGTTCCCAGGATCTTTATTTGTAAACTATAAATATTTTATAATCAGCATTCTAGTAGTCAGAGAGTTCCTTAACACATGTACATTGGTCTTTGCCTGGAACTATTAGGAAATCTGTTTTTATTGCAATTCAAACTTTAAGAAATGTTTTTTTTTTAACGTGCAATTTTAGGGCTTTTTCTTTGTAGAAATCTCCAAATCTGTACAGTAAAATTATTTAATATTCATCATCCTAGTAGTCAGAGAGGCCCTTAACACAAATTCATTGGTCCTTGTCTAGAAACTATTGAGGAATCTGTTTTTATTGCAGTTCAAATATGGAGAAATTATCTTTTTGAACTTGCAAAAATAGATATGGGGCTTTTACTTTGGAAATCTCTAAAAATGTACAGTAAAAATATTGCATTTATTGTACAAGAGTAGTCAGACTGGTCCCGAACACACATACATCAGTCATTGTCCAGAATCTTTGATTAAATTGTTTTTATTCAATTTACTTGCTCAATACCGTAATTATCAGCATACACGTGCACTAAAATTCAAGCGTCGGCTGAGTTGACCACGGATGAGTGTCGGCTAAAGTGCAAACTGGTAAAGTTTGGTCCGTCATTCCGCCGGATAGCCTGAATCCATTTTCGTCAAACATCACCATCAACAGGAAAGGAAGATTTGGCTGTTTTGGGGAATAACAAGAACAGCCCGGTACGCTACAATAACTTTTTCTCTTTGCTTGCACTATTGGTTTACCGTTGCTCTAATCAGACAGGAAGAAGATTACCACAACGATTTCCGGTAACAAATACGGAAGTTGTGAAAAACGTCCATACGTCGACGTCCAATCACCTGCAAAGAAAAGAGGCACAGAGCAAAGCAAATTATAACAGCACCCCCCTCAGGTAGGGAGGTAAACCGCAACTTTAATATGACGCTCTGAAACATAACAACTATTTCTTATTTTAAATGGAAACGAAACAAAAGCTTGATTGAAAAATACTTAGCAAGTCAAGAACTCAATTCAAATGTATTAGCAAGACCAGCTGACGTGGTGACTTCATAAAGTCAGCTGCTATTACAATTGCGGGAACTACCTTTCTCCGTTCTCCCGAATCCGCTAGTCAGGACTTCCGAGTCCGTCTCCCGAGTCCGTTCTTACGTGCACTGGAAAGGTCTAATAACATAATTTTAAATAATTATATGTAATTTTATTACATTCTTTTTCATGTCATTTTTATATAAAATCACACTATTTCCGTCACGGCACTTTAAGTACAAAGTATTACAGAATATTTGTGAATGCAGACAGCATTCTGTTTGGATCGTACTTTCTGCCGATTCATTAACGCTGAATCGGAAGCCTAACCGGATGCAGAGCTGTCAGTTTTGGACGGACGTTTAAAGCAAATTCTTTACGATATTTTTAAAAATAGATCTTATTCATTTCCAAGCTTCCATAATTTTAAATCAGGTTACCTTCGCGATTAACAAACCGAAAGAAATGTTTCGGTTGAGAAACACTTATTTTGAAAGTCTTAAACAGGGTGTTACGTTTAAAATACAGTCGGCTCAATCCGGTACACAAATCGAAGAAGATGAACATTGCGTTCACAGCACCGAATCCCACGCTACTCTGTGTGGCGCAGTGCAGTGATGTCTGCGCTGCTTTGGCTCGTTGCAGGAGCCCTTTTATTTTACATTCTACTCTATTACAGTGTGTTCAAGGGAGCTACGTTCTCCAGCTCAGTGAAGCTGAATGGGAAGACGATCATTGTTACAGGTAACGAGCCTGAGTTTCTAGTTCCTTGACATGTTAAAACACGTTAGCTTTAAACTCCTGTTTCATATGTTAATATGAATCCCCTTCCGTTAGCTTACAATGTAACTTACTGGCCGACCGACTAAACTCGATACATTCTCTGAAGAAGCATTATAAACGCTGCTTGTTGGCAAAGCCAAAGTTCATCTCCCAGCCGCCAGCTGGTGTCTCAAAGACAAGTTATAATATGGATATAGATATTCCTTTAGAATAAGTCAAATCATCTCGCTAAATGATTCACACTACTGTAACATTTCAGCACTGTTATTTCTTTGGTTAGGTCATTGACCTATTGTTTGATTTGTTTATTTTAATATTTTGTTTTGTGTGATGAAATGTGCATTTTCTACTGCGTTGTTTCTCTACGCCTGTACATATAAATAATAAATAAATTATATAAGGATTTTCAATATGTTTAGTAAAATAACAAGGTATAGATAGACCCGTTCATTTGGAAATACAACCTTAAATGCAATCAGGCTATATAGATAGTAATCACATATAAACAAAATTAAGTTAAAGCGAAGGGAGCCCAACTAATATAATGGAAGAAGAAACACTGTTTTCATTGTTTTGTTGAGTTTGATGGATGCAACTGGTTGTCCCTGCACAGGAAGCCACACTGGTATCGGCAAAGTCACGGCTCTAGATCTGGCAAAGAGAGGAGCCAGGGTGATCCTGGCCTGCCGCAACAAGGACAAAGCTGAGGCTGCTGCTTTCGACATCCGGACAGTAAGTACTGTGTGAGTTCCATAGTCACAGGATGACAATGAGAACTCCAGTTCAGATGCCATTGACTTCTCTGAAAGTTGACTATAAAGCATTAACTTGAGATATACTTAAAATTCATTTATCCTTCCCTCCCCTGCCCACTGGCATAAATCATGATAGAAAGACCTGTCAATACGATTGTGTAGTTGAATCAAATAGTTTGAATTAAAAGTCGGCATTCAATTATTTATGAAAGAAAGATGTATTGTTCTGTCAGACTGCCTTAGCAAGGCGTTCATAGCAAACTGAGTGTAGTATTCACATTGTTTAGTAGTTTTGCTCTAGCATTTCAGGAAGTCTTTTGTTGACCCACACTTAGCCTTGCGGATAGCTTCTGCACATTTGTAATAATGTGGTCGTAATTAAATACTGTTATTTGTCATGTCAGTTTTGGTAGATTTTTGTGTTGCAGCCACTTTATTTTCCTTCAGGAGAGTGGGAACAATCAGGTGGTGTTCATGCAGTTGGATCTTGCAAGTTTAAAGTCTGTTCGCTGCTTTGCTGAAACCTTCCTGAAAACTGAACCCAGACTGGACATCCTTATCAACAATGCAGGTGACGATGCTAATAATGTTGGCGTATCCCTCTGTGGTGCGTTTATTTTCCCTCATATGAGCCCTGTTAAAGGACTCGCTCCTCCACAGCAATGCTGTAAAATGGAGTTAGAAGTAATTGAACAACTGTTTCAGATGTGATAGGTCCAGGACGCACTGAAGATGGTTTTGGCATGGCCCTCGGAGTCAACCACCTGGGTCACTTTCTGCTGACCAACCTTCTCCTGGAGAAACTGCAGCAGTGTTGCCCCAGTCGTGTGGTTACCGTGGCAGCACTTCTGCACCGCTTCGGCACCGCCAACTTCCCCATGCTGTCTTCCAAGAAGGACTCTGTGTCTAGTCAGTCAACCTGGCACAACTTTCGAGCCTACTGCAACAGCAAGCTGTTCAATGTACTCTTCACCAGGGAGCTGGCCAACCAGCTGGAGGGTACCGGTGTCACCTGCTACAGCCTTTACCCAGGCAAGTGCCCTGTGCACATTTTACATAGGAATGATGGCAGAAAATTAAGTGATTCTCAGAATTTACCCCAAAGAGTTGAGAGTGTACACAGACTTCACATGTTTTGACCATTTCTCTTTCCAGGAGTCATCAGCACAGAACTGTGTCGTAGTATGAGCCTGTGGCTGCAGCTGCTTGTGATGCCCTTTGCCAAGCTCTTCTTCCTGGACCCTGAGGGGGGATCCCAGACTACCGTGTACTGTGCACTGCAGGAGGGCATTGAGTCTCTCAGCGGACGTTACTTCTCGAGCTGTGCACTGCAACAAGTGGGAGCCAAGGGAAGAGATGACGCCCTGGCAAGGAAGCTGTGGGAATTGAGCGAGAGGTTAACCGGTTTATCATAGCCTACTGATCACTCTTATCATCATCACAGGTCTCCAGAGTCAGGGGCTTATTGTTGGTTTACTTCTTACTTCTTTTTTCTCAAAATATTATAATAATATTAATATTATAATAATAATCACATCTTACACTTGTGCCTGTTGTTTTTCCTAATGGCAGTTAATCACACGTCACTGTGATTTTCTTGCTACAATTTTATCCAGGGGGGAGTAGAGCACGTTTTTTAGGTAAATGCTGCGTTGGACCAGAAATGTCAAAAGTTCTCTTGATGTTGCAATGACTTTGTGCTGTCTTTGGTTCTAAGTGGACATTACATCTTCTCAATTAATTCAGCGGCATGTGCTTTATTTATACTATGCAATCTTTTTGTGGATCAGTTTTTATGACGAAGGGGGAATAGTGTCAGCTAAAGTTTGGCTAAAGGGCCAGAATTCACCACAGTGAAAATAAACATAAAACCTTACCTTGTTCACCCAGTCCGTTATTCCATTGTTCCCACGTGTGTCACAGTGTTGCCAGGGGTCAAGGTCCTCTTATATTAACACTTTGGTGAGGAAAGCTTGTCAGCATCCCTACCACCTCCAACGTTTTAGGGACTTCAGGCTGCTCCTCAAGTCTTTCTCAACATAGAGTTCATCCTCACAGGCAGCATCAACGGCTGGTTCAGGAACAGCACTCAGCGGGATTAGAACGCCCCATCATACGGTGTGGCATTTATACCAGGAGGTGGGAAAGATGCCTGATGCGACCGTAAAAGACCAGCCCTTGCCCTGCCCCCCGCCCCAACAGAACAGAGAGGTTGAGGAACAGTTTCTTCACTTTCCTATAATACCATCAAGTAATACTATTTGATCTATTCTTTTTTTGTGTGATTGTGACCCTTTCCGTGTTAGAGATGCTACTTGTTCTATCCTGTGGCAACACAAAATTGGTTCAGACAAGAACACAAATAATAGCAGCGTGTACATGGCTTCATGTTTCCGTCTTTTTCAACAGGTTTTGGCAGTGTTTGACAAAATGATAGACGGATGCGCATGTGCTGGATTCTCCCATTAAAGCTTGCTAACTGAGGAAACTGGTGCACACATATAAAACAAGACAACAGTCAAAATCCAGGTTAAAGCACCTGTCAATGATGCTTAGTTAAACTCACACCAACCAAGGAACTTCTGAGTAACTCATACACAGCCATAGTGGACCAATCTGGTGGCCAAGGCAAGATTTTAGCTGGTGCTTTGAATCACAGGCAATTTCACCACCATTTAGTCATCATTTAGTTCATACAACCACATGGAAACTACCCAGCTTTGTGTTTTGAGATCAAGCTATGCAGTCCATACTCACGAAAAAAACCCAGGACATAAGGTCTATTAAATAAGTGAAAACCCTACCCCATCATATATAATATCTGTCTCAAAAGCTACTAGAGATGGGTTTACTCTCCTGAAATGGTCAAGTAAAATGATCAGAATCCACTGGAATTGTCTTTGCCCGTGGATCCACAGGAGGGCAGTAGTGTAGCACAGTTCTAATAACAACAAAGCGCGACTCTTCATGCTGTGCCTTGGCAGTTGTTGCTTGGAGCAAGGTTGTTGAGGACCTTAACCCAGCAGACCTATGGATTCTGTTCATTATGAGCACTGATTATTAACACGAGTAGCCATGAAAGTCGGGTCACTAGTGTGTGTTAGGAGAGGTGCTCTTGTAATTACTCAGTAGGACATTCTTCTGCTCAGACTCTCCTTTAACCTCGGTGTTGGTGGGGAGGAACACACTTCCATGATCGATTCCTATCTCCTGTGGCCTTCTCCCCCCTCTGCTGTATGCTGAAAGGACCTGTGATACACTTTAATCCTCTCTGAGGAACAGCTTTATTGGTAATATAGTCTCTATCCAGTAACAACTCAGCACTTCTTCTCCCTTGCTGCAGAACACAGTTAACAGCCTCAATCTCAGACATCATAATTTCATGCACTAAACAATTTGGAGATTGTGGGTCCATTTTGCTTCCATCACATGTCTTCTTTCAGATTTGAGGAATTTTTTAGCTTTCTCTATATGCATCTGCGGATTCCTTTTAAATTGACTTAAGGAAGTCGAAATTATGAGGTAAAAAATTATGACTTAATTGCTCCTTCGAAGTTTGGTAGAATGACTTTCCAAACCCTATTGGCGATTTTTTGTCAAAAGCGACCAACGACAAATCAGCGACCTTATCTGGTTTATTGGAGACTCGGAAATACCGAAGATAATTTAGACCCCACTAAAAGCGGACCACTGTAGGTCAGACGTCCCTGTCCCTCCCTGTTTGTTATGACGTGTGGAGTGAGTGGGTGCAAGTGTCCGTAGAACGTTTACAGTTTGGTAAAGTTGGCAAGATATTCACAGATTCAGACTTCCCGGTTCAAGGGACACCTCACTGTGACTGTAGTGACGTCAACAACCAGCTGCAAGGAGCTTGCGCATGCGCATATCTTAAGTCATTATTTTGACTTTTTAAATAATAATTTCGACTTTCTTAAGTCCCTGTCTAATGTTTGACTCTGCTGTTCTCACTACCCGGACTGCCGTGGGATCCATGCAGAAATCTCAAAAACATCTTACAACCTCAGCATTACATTACATGTCATTTAGCTGACGCTTTTATCCAAGCGACGTACAATAAGTGCATTTCCACATAGAGATACAAACTCAGAAGAACAAGTAACAAGAAAGTACATTTTTCATCAAATAAGCGGTTTCAAAACATGTTATAGAAAAGTGCCATTATAAGTACAATTTAAGTGCTACCATTTGTTAGTGCTACGGTTTGCTAGTGTTTTAGTCAAGGTAGAGTCTAAAGGTGTGTCTTGAGTTTTCGACGGAAGATGTAGAGGCTCTCTGCAGTCCTGATGTCATCGGAGAGCTCATTCCACCATCTCGGAGCCAGGACAGCGAAGAGTCGCGATCTCGCCGAGTGCTTTTCTCTCAGTGAGGGAGGAACAAGCAGCTTGGCAGATGCAGATCGGAGTGTGCGGGTTGGGATGTAGGGTTTCACCATGTCCTGGATGTAGACTGGTCCCGATCCATTCACAGCATGGTACGTCAGTACCAATGTTTTGAACTGGATGCGGGCAGCCGCTGGTAACCAATGAAGAGAACGGAGAAGTGGTGTGGTGTGTATTTCGGAAGGTTGAAGACCAGTCGAGCTGCTGCATTCTGGATGAGCTGCAGTGGTCGAATGGCGGTACCTGGGAGACCTGCCAGGAGAGAGTTACAGTAGTCAAGGCGTGAGATGACAAGAGCCTGAATCAGTACCTGCACCGCCTTCTGAGTGAAAAGGGGTCGTATTCTCCTGATGTTGTAGAGCGTGGATCTACAGGATCGTGTCGTCGCTGCGATGTTGGCAGTTAGGGAGAGTTGGGAGTCAAGTGTCACGCCGAGGTTCCTGGCATTCTTAGTGGGCGTTAACACGGAGTCGCCGAAGTTAACAGTCAGGTCCTGAGTGGGCGAGTTTTTTCCAGGGAAGAAAAGTAGTTCGGTCTTGTCGGGGTTGATCTTCAGGGGATGAGCGGACATCCACTGGGAGATGTCAGTCAGACATGCAGAGATCCGTGCCGCCACCTGAGTGTCCGAGTCGGGGAAGGAGAGAATTAGTTGGGTGCGAGCGAATGACGGAGCCAAGGGAGTTGGTGTAAATTGAGAAGAAGAGGGGACCCAGGACGGAGCCCTGAGGAACTCCAGTAGTAAGGGGACAAGGTTCCGACACTGATCCTCTCCAAGTTACCCGGTAGGTGCGACCATCAAGGTAGGATGAGAGAAGGGAGAGCGCGGATCCTGTGACACCAAGCAGGGCCGGCGCTAGCCATTTGGGTGCCCTAAGCACAAATGCTTGGTGGTGCCCCCCCAACCAACGAACCAACCACCACCACCACCAAAGGAATAACAACCATTCAGAATGTCTTAGTTAGGTTCTCTTTATTCCCCAAATAACTTCTAAACATAAATAATTTACATAAACAAACATGAAAAGAAATAAATTATATAAAAGATAAAATTATAAATTATAAATACCAAATTACTAAAAACACAGATTTGGAACTGAACATTGTAAACGCAGAAAGTATTCAAGTATATAACCGTGGAAGTAATAATGTGCACATTTCTTCAGTAAATAATATACATAAGTACAAATAATAATAATAAAGTGCAAACTGCACAGTAGAATTTACTTTACCATCTCTATAAAAGAGACCATTCTGCTATCCGATAGAACAATATTACAAACATTTTCACTACTATCAGTTGTCAAAGGCCCTACAGAGGCACACGCCTGCATTTCCTAGCTGCAAAATCAGCTATCAGGTCATATGACAGTTTCTGAGCCACGTCCCCATTGATGCTGACAGCCAGACCACTTAAACGTTCCTGCCCCATTGATGAGCGCAGGTACGTTTTGATTAGTTTGAGCATTGAAAAGCTTCGCTCAGCAGAGGCAACTGTGACAGGGAGAGTCAGTACAATACGAAGAGCAAACCACAGATTGGGATATGCCTCTTGCAAAAACGTTAATGATAACATAAAAAACAAATGATAACAGAAACGGTAACAGAAACTTGGGGCGGGCCGCGGACGAGTACCGAATACGGCCCACCGGCGATCCGTGCGGACATTATGAGCGCGAGTACATGTGGGCAGCCGGCCGCCCGGTGTTAAATACGCGTCCTTCTAATTATGGTGGAAATGTCTTTATTTATGTCATGGAAATACGATGTCCAGGTCCAAAGTGAGAACTTGAATTATGATGCAGTTAGGTCATAAGGCACTCTAATCCTTCCAAATATTTATTCTATGGTTGATCGACTTTTCACGTTCAATGAGATTTAACGATCTGTTACGACCGGTTTATTCGGGACCCAGATGCGGATACCGAGATGGCAGGATCGGTGGAAAAAATAATGTTTATTCTTTGTAGGGCGATATTCAGTGCAATCTGTTTTGGTGGGGCACTCGTAGGGCGGCGATGTTGCCGGTAGATCCACTGGGTTGGAAAAATGGAAAAAACACATTGGGTTAGGTACAGCGTTGACCTGACCTGATCTTTGTACTTCAAGGAGCCGAGAGTATATCTACCACTCTGGTGGCGAAATCTGGCGATGAGACCACTGGAACCTGGGGTCATCTGCCGTTGATGAGGGTCTTCACTCAGTAAGTCAGTGGTGTAAGTGTGGATGCATGCATGAAGAGAATAGTTCAAACACAACTGAAATAACGCATGGAGACTACAGCCGGCGCGAAGGTCGGGACTGCCTCCTCTCGAGTCCCCCTTTCAACTGGCAGGAGCATGGCATATATAGACCTCAGGAGACACCGGGCCCAGGTGCTCTCCAGTAGCCATCAGGACAATGCCCCTCCCAGGCTCACATGTAGGGTACAGTTAGGTAGGCACACCATCCACTACTCATTATGTGTGTGGGGCATCACACATACACACACGCACACCCACACCCACCTAGAGAACCCCGGGAGTATAGCTGGCATCACGGTGGCACCGTGACACAATCGTCACCAGTGGCGGCTGGTCCATAGAGGGCAATGGTGCGTGGCCCCACCATGAGCGACGAAAAAAAAAAAAATTATTGATTTTTGTTGTTTTAAAAAAATATATGCTTTTCTTGCACATCCTCTGCGCTTGTCCTCTGCGCTTGCACATTCCGAAAGCGGCATTTCTAAGAAGCAGTTAGCCCAGGGCTCTCTACTTTTAAAAAAAACCTTGGAGTGTCATTTTGTTGGCTGACAAGGGGTCGCGGATGCTACAGTCGACGGGGGTTGAGGTGGGGGGAGGGGGGGGGGGGGGGCTCAATTTATGGTTCAAAAGGCTTGCAAGTGTTGCAAAGCAATTCACCGCAAGAAGACTAAGTGGAATAACGTTTTTTTTGTCGAAGACGACCAAGAGAATGTCATCTCTGTCTGGAAGTCATTAGTTTATTTATTTATAAGAGACTTTTTTGCCCCATGCATCGCCACTGCTGCTCTTCCGCTTTTGCGGAGATCTGCGTCCTGTGGTGGAAGACGTTGCACAGACAATCGTAAAGTAAGAAACAAAGGCTCCGAGTCAAATATGTCTTTCTCCGTTTATTTCCTTGCAAGGGAAAAAAGGTCACAACAGCTACGTTCTCTGCAGACTGTCATGAACCTCCTTGCCCCCTAACAGAACGAGGCAGTTCTTATACCCAAGTTCAGTTATCGGTGGCGTCAACAGAAACCTTGACCACCTTGTTGAGTCTCTACAGCCAGGATACTGGGGACATCTAATCCATGTAAGACACATCAGTTCTTTGACCATGGACTCGCCATCCCAACACTTGAAAACAAATCTGGTTACACACATATGACCTACTTTGTTTAGTCTCTAGAGCTAGGACGCTGGGGACATTTATCAGTGTGGAACACTTCAGCTCTTATACCATGGCATTTCCATCTCAGCACTTGCAATTAATAAACTGGTTATACAAATGAAGCATTTAGAAGAGTTACATATAATTTTGCCATTACATTCCACTCTTTTGATTATATAATGATCGCACACTATGCATCAATTTAGGATGCCTACTCTAAAACATTTACGATCTGATATTTACCACATCAAATATCATAAACATGTACAACCGGACATCGCTCACAAAACTTGGCCTGTCACAGAACAAAAACTCCCTACAAAAACCCTCCAAAATGGGGGGAAAATAGAAAGAAATCTGTTAAGAGAAGAAAAGACTGGAAACCTTCTCCCAGGATTGAGCATTACACCACGGATGTCATGTGTACAGTATAACCATTTACTTATAGGAAAATAAAAAAAATGTTTATCACAATACTGGAACTTAATCTAAGTACAATCACACAATATAGAAATAATATGTGGAAAAACCTCTGTCAGAAAAATTCTCACACCTTCATTTATCAGATGATCCAGAACACAATGTACCTCTGTCCAAGAGAGGACAGACTTTCTCTCGTACTACGATGGAACAACTAAACTAATTGAATGATTGCATAAAACCAAGACATAAAAGGAGAATTTCACATGGATCACTTTGATGTGTGTATAAAAAAACATAGCTTACAACATGCTGTCTACTATTTCTGCCAATACAGAAAATAGCTTTATTTATCATTTCATATTCAAATAAGGCCATTGAGGCCTCGATACAATCGGTCAGGGGATCGAGATGATCTCCCCCATTATGCTGCAGTTTTTCCCCATTTCTCATCTTCTAGTGTGGTGTGGTGGGAGGTTGGCGGTACCGAGGGAGATCACAGCAGGTGGCGAAGCGGAGTCCAGTTCAGGATCCACTGGAACATGTTCCTCAAATGATAAAAATAATAACAACAAAGTTCAGTCAGTCATCTTCTATGAATTTTAGAGATTCTTTTTTTGACTTTTATTTTACAGTTTCTTCCCCAATTATCTTTCTTATTTAGGAATTGTGCTTCGGTTAAAATATATATATATATATATATATATATATATATATATATATATATATATATATATATATATATATATGCATGCGTCTATGTATCCATTTCTATTTCTGTTACCATTAATCCAACAAAACCTTAATACTTGTAAGTCCAATCATGGTCTAGGTGGCATCATTGCTCACCAATCCCTGCGTTGCAGATCCACCACTGAGCTCCATCCTACAGACCCTTCTAAACCCCCGGGGGTTATTAATCCCCTCTAAAAGTGACCCTAATGGCTTCCACTTGGGTTCTTCACTGGTTCCAGCTAGGTGACCTTATTGTACTCACCTCCCTGGTTCCCCAGCCACGCCTCGGAGGAGTCTGGTAGCTGCAAATCTGAGTCATCAGCAGTGCAATCCCCTGCAGGCAATTGGCTCAACTTCTTACATCTTATCCATTTATATAAATTTTATTTTTGCTTGTGTATTTTTAATCAAATTTTACATTATCTTATTTTTCCCTTAAATCGCAGAAACCATTAAGACACATTACTCTATGTGTGTGACATATGTGGCAATAAATGACTCCTGATCCTGCATGAGGTGGATCCAGGATGGTCTCTCTCTGCTTGTTGATTGTTGGTGTGCTCGGTTTATGTCAGGCTCTTTGTGGCCTTCACGACCCGATAAGGAAGCGTCTGTGGAGGAAAAACATTGCGCAGAAAACGTAATCTCTTTTCTTCTGTTTTTTCTGCTTTGTTTTCTCCCATTTGTACATTTCCTTTAACAAATGGTTTTAGCTTGGTAATATGAGTAAAATAATAACTTCCATTATCCAATAGTTCAAAAGTTACAGCCCTCTAATGCTACTTGTGACTTAAGCATAAAGGAGCTACATTGTATCCAATTATTTTCTGTCCATTATTTTCTTAATTTAAATTTTATGGCACCATTTATTCAATCAGTCCTGCTGACTGTGGATAAAAACAGCAAATTATTATTTAAATTCTTCCCAAAAGTAGAAATCAGATACGTTGTTACTTTGTTCACGTAGTGTGTTCTTCCAGTTTCTCAACTGTCAGTCTATTTTCTTCTGAGTTTTCCTTTTTTGTCTTTGTTAAAACATTAACATCTCATTTATGATGGTCAGACAATATTCCTTTTCTTTACCTTGATTTAGTTCAATAGTCCATACTAATGTTTTCTCGTAATTTAAACCTTGGGATTGTGTCCTTCACAATCAATGCATGGCCAAAAATGTTATAAGTAATTTAACAGCTAAATGCTCCACAGCCTTCCCATCCCTCCTGTTGAGCATGTGTTAATTTAACACAGCTCAAAATAACCAAATCTCCATATTGCGGCTAAACTAGATCCAAACGGACCAACTCGTTTGAAAGCCGCAGTGGGCTAAGGCGGGGGAGCTGAACTTGTTTACGCGCACAAATAACCTCTGTCCACACACTTGTTCCGGTTCTCTCTGTTTATTTTCTCTATAGCTTTTCCATGATCACCGGGTTATACGGGGTCCATGAGGTGTGCGTGTCGCGAAGTGAGGATCGCGTAGTGCGTAGTGCGGTACACAAAGAGTCGCCTTCCCCCTGTCACGGTTTGGTCTCTCTTCCTGTTTTAGTTTCAGGTTTCATGTTCCTTGTGGTCCTGGGTTAACTTCACTTCCTGTCTTGTCCTGTGATTGCCTGAGTGTTTCCACCAGTGTCCAATCACCTGCACCTCCCTTGTGTATTTAAGCCCCGTGTGCCTGTTGTCCCTTGTCGCGTCATTGTCTATGTCTACCCATCGTTGGTGCACGTTCTTTTGGCTCGTGTTCGTTTTTGTGCAAAATAAAGAGCACATTCCGGAAATCGGAATCCTGCGTTTTAGTCCTGCCTGCCTGCCTTCAACCTGCACCCTCGACACCTGACACCCCCGTCCTCACCCCACGCCAAACTGAACCCGCACGGGTGTCAGGTAGGGTTTAATTAGGCATCTCCTTGCGCACTACACACGCCCACCGCTACACCCATGTCCCATAACAACCAATAAACAAAACATCAAATCGAACAAACCAACAACCCACAAAGTGTAACATTTATAAAAGGCAAAATATTGTAGCGTGTCTGAAGTTCCAAAATGTATATGGTTCTGTTACTGGTAGTGTTGCTTGGGCCAGGGTTGGGGTGCCGCCCCTTCCGGGGTTTTGGGCGCGAATGTTGCGGGTCGGGTGTGCTGGAAGACCTGTGTTTGGTTGGTGTGAAGCAGAATAAACCCAATTCATCATAAACCTGGCTCCTTATTGGCACGAAACGCTACAACTGGTGTCAGAAGTAAACTTAATCTAATCCTGATAACGTGGTCGACCGCTCGGGCTTTGGCGGACTACGGTTGGAGGACACTTTGTCCTGTGGAAATGGAGCGTTCCTTTGGCAGAGGTTTCCGTGTTAAGAAGGAGGAAGAGGACAGCGAGTACGGATATCCGCGTCATGTTCAGGTGATGGGAGGGCAGCGTTTTGCCGTGGACAGTCTAGGGGGAGAGATGGAGCGTGCGTTGCAGCCGCCAACGTCCGCTGCGGGTCCTGGGTTAGCGACGGCTAGCGCTGAAGCTAGCTGCGCGGCGCGGAAAAAATTGCCGCCCGGGAACGTGCATAGACAAAACGTAAACAAAGATGGCGGCGCCCATGGACCGCGAGTGCCGGTGGGCATAAAAACGCCGAAATATGCGGGGAAGTCTGACTGGGAGGCTTTTCATGCTCAGTTCGAACTTTTAGCTCGTGCAAACAGCTGGTCAGATGAACAGAAAGCCCTCCAGCTCGCCCTTTGTTTGACGGACGATGCGCTGTCTTGCCTGCTGCTGTTGGACCCGAGTGAGAGGGATAATTACGGAGCCCTGACTAGTGCTCTGGGGCGCCGGTTTGGACTGTTTGGACTTTTTGCGGGAGCAAGGCTGTCAGTTAGACCTGGGGAAAGCCACACTGAGTTTTAGTGGTGGGCAGGTGGTGCATATGAGACCGGTGGATCCCCAGTGCGCAGCTACACATGCAGCCGGGCCTCACAGGTGCTGTGGGGGGGAAGGGAAACAGACAAGGGCAGCCAGGTCGTACCTGTCGGCGCCTCGGCTTGACCCTGAGCTAACCACCCGTAGCCTGGACTCTCCTGTCGGCTGTAGGCTGACACCGTCTGCGGTGGAGGGCTGTGAGAGTCTGCATGAGAGCGAAGCGAAGAGGATGACAGCTCTGCGCGAGGTCTGAGGCAAAGAAGTGCAGGGGACTTGGATGCTGAGAAGCAGGAGCGACTATGGCAGCTGCTGTTGGAGTTCCGCGACTGTTTTTCATGTAACGAGGAGGAGCTGGGACAGACCTCTCTCGTTCAGCACACAATTGACACGGGTGATGCTGCGCCTATACGGCAGCGCCCACGTCGCCTTCCCCTGGGCCGGCAAGATGCAGCGGAGCAGGCTTTGGAGAAAATGCAGCGAGCCGGCATAATAGAACCCTCTGAGAGCCCCTGTGCATCACCAGTCGTGATGGTGCCGAAGAAAGGGGGTGAGTGGCGCTTCTGCGTGGATTATAGGAGGCTTAATGACGTCACCAAGAAGGACTCCTACCCCCCTTCCACGCGTGGATGAATGTCTGGACCTAGTGGCTGGCTCTTCCTGGTTCTCGTCCTTGGACTTGAGGAGCGGCTATTGGCAGGTCCCCCTGGCCGAAGAGGCCCGTCCCAAGACCGCGTTCTGCACTGGAAAGGGGCTGTGGCAGTTTAAAGTGCTCTGTTTTGGACTGTGTAACGCGCCTGCCACATTCGAACGCTTAATGGAGAGTGTGTTAGCTGGGGTTCCACACACAGAGTGCCTGGTGTATTTAGATGACATTCTGGCCCATGGCAACTCATTTGATTCGGCTATGGCCGCACTGCGCAAAGTTATGGAAAGGATCAAGGGGGCTGGACTGAAGTTACACCCGGACAAATGCAGGCTGCTGTGCAGGGAGCTGACCTTTCTGGGGCACCGAATAGGCAGCGAGGGTATCGGCACAGTGGAAGAAATGGTGCGTGCCATACATGAGTGGCCCACCCCGACAGAGCCACTCATGTATGGCATGTAAGTTACATGGCATGTAAGTTTTTTAGGTTTAGCTTCCTATTACAGGAAATTCGTGCGGGGATTTTCAGGCATTGCTGCCCCCCTGTACAGGCTACTGCAGAAGGATCAGCCCTTTGTGTGGGCAGATTTGCATTCAACACCCTCCAGGAGGCTCTGTCAAGCGCACCCGTCCTGGCAGCCCCTGAGCCCGAAGTGCCTTTTGTTCTGGACACAGATGCCAGCGGCGATGGAGTGGGGGCAGTCCTATCACAGGCATGGCCGGAAGGGGAGAGGGTTGTGGCCTACTACAGCAAAGCCCTGAATAAAGCTGAGCGGCGGTATTGCGTCACACATAGGGAGTTGCTTGCTGTCGTCTTTGCTGCACGGCATTTTAAGTACTACCTGTGTGGCCGCCCCTTCACTGTACGCACTGATCATGCCTCACTACAGTGGCTGATGACATTCCGAGAGCCGGAGGGACAGTTGGCTGGAGGAGCTGCAAGGCTCGTAGCTCAGCGTGGTTCACCGCGCTGGAGAACGGCATGGCAACGCTGACGCACTGTCCCGTCGACCCTGCACTGAAGACGGCTGCCGGTATTGTGACCGCAGAGAGGCCAGAGAACAGCAGCTGGTTCTGGGGCCAAACAAGCGGGACAGAGAAGAGTGTGAAGATACTGGCATGGCTTGTAGAGAGCTGCTGGTGGTGGACAGTGCTACCTGGGCCGCTGAACAGCAACAAGACCCGGATATGCAGCCTGTGATGCTGTGGGTGGAGGCGCGGCAGCGGCCACCCTGGGAGGAGGTGGCAGCTCTCTCCCCATGGACAAAAGGGCTGTGGGCTAAATTTAATGCTTTGCAGCTGGTTGACGGGGTCCTTCAGCGAGCATGGTTAGAGCCAGCATCGGGAGAGAAAAAGTGGCAGACGGTGGTGCCCAGAGGGATGCAGGGGGCTGTTCTCAAGGCCATGCATGGCTCTGCAGGCTCTGGTCACTTTGGGGTGACCAAAACACTCCGCCGGGTCCGTCAAGCCTTCTATTGGGGGCGGCTGAGGAGAGACGTTGAGGACTTTTGTCGGTGCTGTGATGTCTGCACTGCTCGCAAAGGACCACCGGGCCAGTCCAGGGCTCAGCTGCAGCAGTTCCCAGTGGGGGAGCCCATGCAGCGGCTGGGGGTAGATGTGCTGGGGCCTCTCCCACTCACAGACAGAGGCAATCGCTACATACTCGCTACTGTGGATTATTTCACTAAATGGCCTGAGGCCTATGCCATTAAGGACCAGGAGGCCGAGACCATTGTTGATGCCCTAGTGGAGGGGATAATCAGTAGGCTGGGGGTGCCAGAGTCAATCCATAGCGATCAGGGGAGAAATTTCGAATCAAAGATTTTCGTGTACACCTCTGGGCATAACAAAGACCCGTACAACACCACTCCACCCCCAGAGTGATGGATTAGTGGAAAGATTCAACCGGACTCTGGGCGAACAGCTATCTATCCTGACTGCCGACCATCAGCGCGATTGGGATATGCACTTGCCCCTGGTCCTGATGGCGTGTCGCACTGCAGTCCATGACTCCACTTCATGCACACCGTCCCTCCTCATGTTGAGCAGAGAGTTGAGGACGCCAGCGGAGCTAGCCTTTGGACGACCACCGGATGCACCGCGGGTCCCTGCGGGCCCAGACTACGCCAGGCGACTACAGGACCGCCTAGACTCGGCACATGCGTATGCCCGCAGGCAAATGCGTAGTGCGGGCGTGCGGCAGAAAAGAAATTATGATGTCCGTGCCAAGGGCCGACACTTCGCGGCTGGGGAGCTGGTTCAAAAGTGGTAAATTGCCTCCATAGCGCCCCCTGGAAGTTTTCAACGAAGCAGAGCTGGCACCCTGTTGACCAACAAGTACGGTGATTTTTGAACAAATGTATTACAGGCACACTAAAAAAAAGTCTCTGGCGACCATGCTCTAAAACAAACAGGAAGGGGGGTCCAACCCGTTACTAGCATGGGGTACCTAATAAAGTGGCCGGTGAGTGTATATATGTGTATATATATGTATCTATGTAATATAAGATAATTCCATTAATGAGAAATGAATAATACTGAGCATATGTATACATATATGTATACATGTGTGTGTGTGTGTGTGTGTGTGTATATGTATATGTATATATATGTCTATATATATGTTTATATATCATTGCGTTGATTAATTTGTCTGTTTTATTAACAAAGATACTGTACATTTGCTGATGTGATTAAAATGGAATCTTAAAGGCATTCTTAATAGCTTTAGATCTGCAGGTGAACCGGTCCGGAGGGCAGGCCCACGCCAACCTTCCAGGTTTAACCACCGAGGCTCTCAGTAGTATTTGATTCACACTGTGATTGCAGTGAATGAATTTTGTTTTGTATAGAATAAACATTGAGTTGATTTTAATTGAACCTTCCATTCTATTGTATTTTAATGTTGGACCCTGGGCCAGACTGGCTTGCTTGACGAGTAAGTTTAAACACGATTCCAACACCAACAGTGCAAACAAGGTTTCTCCAGTGAAGACCAGCTTTCGATGTGTGACAAATTACTGCACATTACTGCATCAGAATTAGTTTGCAGGTGCAAATCTAAGTTGTATTAATTAGAATTTTTTCCATCTGTCTTGAAGATATTTTAATTACTCCTGCCTGTGACCCACTGTGTCTGGAGCATACTAAGCTGCCATGCAGGGAAGAGAACTATTTTAAAAGCCTCTTTTGCATACATTTAGTCATAGCATGGAATTACACCACTCTCATTCTTTTGCAATTTGCAATAAGCAAAATAAAATGCTACTTGCTGAGAAGAGACTATAAAACCGCAGCATACCAACTATTAATTAGACATAAATGATTCTGTTTTGATGGTTGCTATGGGAACAAATTGCCAATTAGCTCTGCTAAAAATGCTTTTGGCCGTCATACATCCATCCAGTCACAATAGCTTTATTCCTGGATGACTCTCTTTGATTACTGCAACACATCCATGGTCCATTAACAAATATGTCTAGTTTTTAATTATACTATTTATGGCTTGAAAGTGGCCTAAGAAATGAAGATTTCACAGATGAAAATTATCAATGTTTTGATTGGATCTTCCTCACAGTTCTTACAAGAATGTATGTTCTAACTGTAACTACTCATAAATGAGATTGAACAATGACCGCCATCTTGGTCTTGACCGAAAGACTGAGTAATGCCATTATATCCTCACCACCAAAAAACAGTCCACTAAAAGCATCCAGGTGAACACCTCACCTCCTCTTGCCTTGACTGCCCTAGTCCATCAAGGTTTTAAAAGATGGTGATGGTCATCGTTTAATCTCATAGCCGCATAGTTATAGTCTGTGGCGGCTGGCTCATAGAGGGCCATGGGGCGTAGCCCCACCTTAAGCCACCAAAAAAAGAGAACATTATAATTATTTTTTATTAAATTAAAAATACATATTACAAATTGTCAATATTTGTTTTGAAACATGGAATATCCATCTATCTTCAAACCGATTATCCTGCATACAGTGTCGCGGAGGCTGGAGTCAATCCCAGGCAACTTTGGGCAAGAGACAGCCAATCACAGGGCTTAGTCAGAGACAAACAACCATTTTTATGCTGTGCTTAAGTTGGTGACACACTTATAGAGCAGCCATCTTGCTTGCGTATGAGTCAGTTCCTTAATCTTTTTTTATTGAGACTTTTAGAGTTAATTTATTGCTGTAGTTCAATACATTTTTTGTATAGTTATTCTCCGGCTCCAGTTTATTCCCTTTTGCGCGTTGAATATTACTGAATATATTGTAGTGTTATATCACTATATTAGTCTCAGGAGTCTTATTTGACACTAACTTGGGATCAAAGAAATAAACATTTTTAACCTATCCCCTCAGTGTTAAAGAATTTGTGGTGTACTATCCAGCGGAGGTGGGACAAAGTCATTGTTATGCAAGTCACAAGTAAGTCTCAAGTCGTTGCCCTCGAGTCCCGAGTCAAGTCGAGTCAAAGATGAGGCAAGTCCCAAGTCGAGTCAAAAGTCAAAGCCAACAAGTCTCAAGTCGAGTCCAAAGTCTTACCATTTTAGTTTCGAGTCATTTCAAGTCCTCTTATTACAGAAATAAAATGTATACAAATCATGTATGTCTGTAAGATTTGTATTTGTTTAAACCTCTTTATACAATAACATTAACCAAATACAGTTAGAAACAGAAAATGTAATTGTCACAAAAAATTATATTTCAACAGAATATTGCACTAGAACAATGCACAGCAGTGACTCATGCTGTAACGCCCTACACCAGTGTCCAGGAATTGTGAGATTGGCTGTTGTGATTAATCTATGATGCTTTTGTTCATCTGGTATTCTTCATACCTGTAACAGAAGAATATGAAACAGATGTCAGAAAATCCCTTATAACCACATTTTTTATTTGAAACTACTCTTTACTCATATCAATGTTGTGTTAATATTCATTGTCTATTGTACACTAAGGTATACGATAATACATTTCCGTTTATGCAATATTAAGAATATTTTCACTGCTTCAAAAGCCCTTCCCTCATGAAACCGAAGTCATATGCTTTAAAGCAAAGTGGGGACGGGGAACCCTGGGTGATGGTGCGCTGCCTCACAGACCTAGACTACTTAGGGAAGGGAAGGGTAATGGTGGATCGACTGTGACTGTGTTATAGTACTTTAAAACGGACGTTGACATAATGTTGGCGAGGATTTCCATCGGAGTCTGAATCCGGGTTCAAAAATCACAATTTTTGTAAGCATGAACGAGCTGTCTCGTTGATACGGTAAAATGCTAGTGAGTTACGGTACATTCGATAAGGTGCTCAGCATTCATTCAAAACGTACCTTTCTTTGTGCAACTTCAGGTGTCGAACAAAGTTGGACGTTGTGGCAGCTCCGTCTGTAATCTTCGACCCGCATGTTTTGCAAATAGCAACTCGTTTTTTGTCGACTACCTCGTAATTTTTATAGCCAAACGAAACTATCTTCGGTATCATTTTTCCAACTGGCGCGTTGTTGCGCTTCATTGGTTGTCTTGCAATGTGCCTGTTTAGATGCTGTCGAATCAGAACCAGGTGGGACTGCAGTGATTGGATGTCGTGCAGGCAGCGCTCTCTGCATACAGGTGGCGCACATTTCTTTGACAGATGCAGATAAACAGAGCGGCGCGGCCGTGTGAAAATGTTTTCCCCCAGTTTTCATGGGAAGTAGCAAGTCTTCTCGAGTCAAAAGGCTCGAGTCCAAGTGAAGTCACGAGTCATCGATGTTAAAGTCCAAGTCGAGTTGCAAGTCTTTGTACGTTTTGTCGAGTCGAGTCTGAAGTCATCAAATTCATGACTCGAGTCTGACTCGAGTCCAAGTCACATGACTCGAGTCCACACCTCTGCTATCCAGTTTGTAGACAATGTTTCATAGTGTGAAAATGAATAACATTTATTTAATATCGCCAAAAATCATGAATTACCATAAGCCTCCGAGGTCTTTACAGTCTGTACACATAAATTACAACATCCCCTCTCCCAAAAGGTTTCTGGATTTCTCCCTGTCCTCATTGCTGTATCTGCTGGTTCTGACCTTGCCTGACTACTCTGATCAATAAATAAACGCTGCAAATGGATCCCTCTGACTCTGATGCTTCACAACACTAAATAATGTACAATTCTTTTTCCTCAAGCCGTATTTGAAAAAAAGAGTACATCTGGGTAGATGTCTGCCAGTGACAGTAGTCATAACCACTTGTGAATGTCAATATAAGAACCTCTAACGCAGGGGTGTCAAACTCATTTCATGTTCAGGACTGATACTTCCCACTTTGATCGAAAGAGGGCCAGACCATTAAAATCATAGGGAGCGATGGCGCTGACAATCACTTGCCTGTCCCATTCCGTCAGCTCCTCGCCGTCACATCTGATCTATCCTTTGTGACCCAGCATATCCCAACATACAGTGCCGGCCGACAAAGTTTTAATTTAGTCAGGACGGATGCAGGTGATCCAACAGTGCAGAAGAGTTCCCTTTTAAATGTAATGTTAAGTAATAGAATTCACTACTGATATAAATGATATAACATATACAGGTGAAACTCGGAAAATTAGAATATCGTGCAAAAGTTAATTTATTTCAGTAATTCAACTTAATCGGTGAAACTAATGTATTACATTGACTCATTACAAGCAAAGTAAGATATTTCAAGCCTTTATTTGATATAATTTTGGATGATTATGGCATACAGCTTCTGAAAACCCCAAATTCAAAATCTCAGAAGATTTTTGGCAGTGTGGGCAGGTGCCAAGTCCTGCTGGAAAAGTCAGCATCTCCATAAAGATTGTCTGCTGAAGGAAGCATGAAGTGCTCTAAAATGTCCTGGTCGATGGTTAAGTTGAATTACTGAAATAAATTAACTTTTGCAGGATATTCAAATTTTTCGAGTTTCATCTGTAGCATCACATAGTTTGTGAAATCGCTTAAGTTACGCTGGTAACCGATATTGTGATTTTAAATTCACATAAGACTTGAGAACAACGCTTTAATTCGTTCATAATATTTGAAGAATAGGGGGCAGTGCAAGTAATGGTTGTAAATTTGCCTTTTTGGCCTGTTTTTGGCCTATTCTTTGGTCTTTTACAACTGTAAGAAATCGGCCAAACGCCTCCCAGGGATTAAACCCGATTCTTCTCAAAATCGCACAATATGATCTTGAGACCTTAGGCTTTCCAAACTAGCATTTTTAAAACACCACCATTCGCCATGAACGTTGAAGTTGTTTTAAATCAACCATACTTTATCTAATCTGCTCCATATTTCTCACATAGCATGAACTTCTCACCCTTTAAACATCCATATGATTATTTCTAACCTGTCTTATGGTTTTAAGAAGATATTACGGTTAATGAACTTTGCAAGGGGTTATTCCACAAAGGAAAGAAGAAAGGTTGGGAATAACTCCGCTGAAGTTGTTCCACGTATGTTCATAGCTCAACTCTAGTGAAATAGCTCCGGGAAAAACAACAGGAAAAACAATTAACAACAACAAAAGACAAAGAGCACCGAAATATCGTGGCAGCCATCGTCGGCAACATCTTGCTGAGATCACTAGTTCAAAAAGGGAAAAAAGGGAAGAAACCTTAGGGAGAACGTCAGAGCAGGGATCCCTCTCCCAGGATGGACAGACTGCAATGGATGTCATGTGTACAGAATCAACAATGTAAAAATGTACAATACATTCAAATCCTCTAACGGAAATGATACAAGTAATTGGAAGTAGCAGAACAAGTTTACGGCAGGACCACCACAGGGACAACCACCATCAGATTGAACCACCATCCACAGAGGCTTCTGTGGGCAGGGAGAGCAGAAAGATGTTGGTTTATGATGACAGTAATATGAATCATATTTAAAGTAATGATGATGGCAGCAGCAGTAATCAGCAGAGCCATGCCAGGAGTAAGAACTAGGGTCCGCACGAAACTACGATCCACGGAGACCTGCTAGGCGAGAAAGCACAAAAGAACTCCTGAAAGAAAGAAGCTGAATTAGTGATGTACATTAATAAAACATGGATGATTGTGAAAGGTGAGAGTGAGAGTGGGGCTCAGTGTGTCCTAAGAAGTCCCCCGGCAGTCTAAGCCTAGAGCAGCTTAACTAGGGCTGGTCCGGGCTAACCTGAGCCAGCCCTAACTATAAGCAATATCAAAGAGGAACGTTTTAAGCTTTATCTTAAATGAGCTGACCGAGTCTGCCCCCCAAGTGGAAGCTGGTTCCACAAAAGAGAAGCTTGATAACTGAAGGCTCTGGCCCCCTTCCTACTTTTTAAAACTCTAGAACTACAAGTAGCCCAGCATCTACGGAGCGCAGATTCCTTGTAGGGCAATACGGTGTAACAAGCTCTTTAAGATAAGACCTTGTAGGTGGGGAGAAGTACCTTAAATTCTATTCTTGATTTAACAGGAAGCCAGTGCAGAGAAGTTAATACAGGAGTTATATGATCCCATTTCTTCACCAGACAAGGGACTAAAAGGGCTAAAATACACCCGGGAGGTGCAGGTGATTGAACACAGGTAGAAACGATCAATGACACGGCAGACAATCACAGGGGAAGACAGGACAAGGCAGGAAGTGAAGTTACCCCAGGGACACAAGAGACATGAAACTTCAAACTATAACAGGAAGAAGACCCAAACCGTGACAGCATCACTTTGAGACAGGAAGTTCCTGATTTTTGATATATTACGTAGATAAAAAAAGGCAGTCCTTGAAGTCTTCTTTATATGAGAGTTGAAGGACATATCCTGGTCGAAGAGAACTCCAAGATTTCTGACGGTGCTGTTGGATACCAGAGAATTCCATCCATAGAGACTGTATCATGTGACAGCTGACTTCGAAGGCGCTCTGGGCCTATCATGATAACTTCCATTTTTTTCCGAGTTTAGCATCAGGAAGTTGCAGGTCAAGCACGTGGAAGTGGAACAGTTGGATTTCAAAATTGTAGAAGTCAGTTGATCAAGGTTGATGGAAGAGAAACCATTCAAGTAGGTATCAGGGCCCACGGCTGCGTCCAAGGTTCCTACATCCGAGGAAGGGTCGGCTCCGGTTGGGGGTAGTAGACCATCAATTTTCTCTTTGATAGTCAGAATCTTATTATTGAAGAAGTTACTACTGAGGTCCACAGGAATACACGGCTCAACAGCGCTGTGACTCTCTGTCAGTCTGGCTACAGTGCTGAAGGGAAACCTGGAGTTGTTTTTATTTTTCTCGATTAATGATGAGTAATAAGATGCTCTTGCGTTACGGAGAGCCTTCTTATATGTTTTAACGCTGTCTTGTCAAGTTAGCCTAGATCCTTCTGATTTGGTGGAACGCCATAACCGCTCAAGTTTCCGCACAGTTTGCTTTAAGTTCCGGGTTTGAGGGTTATACCAACGGGCGAACTTCCTTCTTGTTGCCATTCTTTTTTTGAGGGGAGCAATACTGTCCAGCGCCATTCTCAAAGAGCCTGTGGCAGTATCGACATGATGGTCGATTTGTGACGGACTGAAGTTTTCACAGGAGTCTTCTGATATCTTGAGACAGGACACTGAACTTAGAGCAGAGGGATTGGCTTCTTTAAATGAGGCTACAGTGGTATCCGATAAACATCGACTGTAGAAACCCTTGGCAGAAGGAGGAGATTCCAGTAGTAGAAATTCAAAGGTTATCACACAATGGTCCGACAGGAGAGGGTTCTGTGGATAGATTGTTAAATGTTCTATCACAATACCATAGACAAGAACCAAGTGGAGCGTGTGGTTAAAACAGTGATTATTATTGATTATTTTCCAGGTTGGTTGTGAAAGACTAAAAATCAGAATTTCAAAAGAGTTATAATCCAGTTTATGTTTAAGGTTTATTAAAAGGCAGGAGTCATAAATAGCTGCCACTCCACGGCCTGTGCCTCAAGGGATATGAGTATTAACATGACTTTGAGGAGTCGCTTCGTTTAAGCTAAAGTACTCCCCATTCAATAGCCATGTTACAGTAAGACAAAATATATCAACATGTTTGTCAGATATTAGTTCATTTACTAAAACACCTTTAGAGCACAAAGATCTAATATTCAAAAGTCCCCCTTTAATTCACCTAGTTTGTTAAACTGTTGTATTATTAGAAGAGTTAAAGCCCCGTTATTATTGGACATGGCTACCGAAGCCGAAGGTGTATTGGGCGCTCGCTCATTCTGCTTGACGCACGCTCCTGATCTTGAATCTAGAATCGATTGCTCTACCTTAGTGTCCCAGATGTTGGTGTCTCACGGCAGAATTTTTTGGGCTGAATATTGTAACCGTGTTTTCTTTTGCGGCTGAATATTTTAACAGTGATTTTTTTTTGGTTGAATTTTTTGCAGTATTTTAATGTTGAAAAACATTCAGATAGATTATTTCAATGCATAAATATTCAGTGCTAGAAATTCAATCACCGTTTTATTTCAACCCCCGATGACACAGATTTACTTCCATAGGTTTGAAACGTGAAGTGGTTGGTGGTTAACCGTGTGCTTCGACCTAGACTTATGCTTACTCCGGACAGTCACCCAGCCTCCCGGCCGCTCATTCCCAGGGTCAACTTTGTTTACTTCCGGCACACCAGAAAACCGGAAGTAAAAGAAGTTGCAGTAACTGCATTAAAATATTTTTTTGCGTAAAACTCAGGCACATTATCACATGTGTTCATTTTGACACCCCTAGCAGAAATGTGTTCATCGCTTTTTGGAGGTATTTATGTGAAAAAACAGCTGGAAAATGGAACCGGTTCCTCAAATAAATCCAGACTCATTGGCCTTCCTCTTGAAGTCTTATCTTGCCTTTTTTACTTTTTATTCATTTATATTAATCGTGTCTAATTTTTTCAGTGTTTTGTCTAATTCGATTTAAGATAAGAGATTACAATCCAAGCATCACATGATACACTTGCCTGTAAAACTTCATACATACACTGATGCTCATAAACATAAATTCGGCTCAAACAAAAACACCATGTGTAAATGATAATGTAAATTTTGGAGGTGCATTCCTGTTTAACTCCTTTCTCGTGTTCCAGGGGTGACACTTCATCAACAGGCCTTGCGACAGAGCAGGAGTGACGAGGACCACCCCTCTTGCCTCGCCTCTTCCTCTCTGTCCTGCTCTTGATGTGCCTTTTGATTTGTGCCTAATGACAGCTCTGATGGAACTGTCATGCTCTGTGATCAACCCGGCCAACAGAAAGGCCTTTTTTTTCTTTGCTGCCACCACTCTGCTTGTTCCCTGTCTCCATCTACTCCCATAGGCTCCCAGAGAGCTCACCTCATTAGCCCGGACCTAAGCTGGCACTACATCAATTCTCATTTCACATATCTAGTTTGTTTTGTGTCTATATAAAAATATACACATATACACATATATATATATATATATATTAGGGCTGTCAAAAATAGCGCGTTAACGGCGTTAATTAGCTGTTTGTTGTTAATTACGTCAATTTTTTTGACGCATTTCACGCATGCGCAGTGTGACAAATTATTCAGGTCCGGAAAGAACCTCTTCTTCTAGGGAATGCACTTCATCCTATACAACACATTACTGCCACCTGCAGGCATATGTCAGGCCGTCAGGTTCAGCAAGTTGTTTGCGCCAGAGACCCGCTCCCCCCCCCCCCCCCCCCCCCCCCCCCCCGTTCTCGCGCAGCAGAACAGAGAAGAAGAAAAGCTCTGCCCAGCAGAGCAAGAGCAGCGCTGTTCTGAAACATGCGGAGGAAGAGAAACCAATGCGATCTAAATCCTCCCAGGTATGGGAATATTTCACACTGAAATGGGGGTGGTAGCGGATTTCTTTGCAGCGCCAGTCGTTCTAATCGCCGCGCTCGACTTCAAGGTGTAACCTTTATTATTGTTCGGTCTGAAACGGCGCGCCCAGTGACGGGTGGTGCAGCAATATTGTTGTTCGGGTGGAAATCGGGAGAAAGGTCGGTCCGGGAGATTTTCGGGGGGGGGCTTTGAAACATCGGGAGGGTTGACATGTCTGGTCATGTCTGGTCATCGCAGGAGCACAAACTCGCAGCAGAGTGGGATAAACTGCAGAGGCTCGAGACCCTTCTAGAGCCATGCAGGGAAATCAGTCTGTAACTTATCAAATAACATTGATTTGATTATTTTCTGGAATGAATTAAAAAATCAAATATCAATAACATATATTTATGTAAAAAATAATAATTATGATAATAATAATGATAATTATGTATCTGTGTCCTGTTATTTATCTTTAGTATGCATTTCAGAAAGAAAAAATGGTTAGGATTCAGGTGTGATTAATCATGATTAATCCACTGAAAATTCTGATTAATTTGATTAAAATTTTTAATCATTTGACACCCCTAATATAAATATATATATATATATATATATATATATATATATATATATATATATATATATATATATGTGTGTGTTTATATGTGTGTTTATAGTGTGTTTAGATGCTATGAGCTGCAGACAGGGAGGCCCAGTGGCTAAAAATATAATTTTCCCCAGCTCTGGAATTGTCTGAAGGGTTCATTGGAAACTTGTACAGCTGGTTGGATTTCCCGCTGTTCGCCTGAACACCTACCCTCATTCTGAGACGGTGAGCAGCTCTGCCTATTAAAATGTAAATTCTTTCTTGGTGCAGTGGCGGGAGCCAAAGCGACGGCATCAGGCGAGCTCAGACAAGGATGCTGCAGTGAAGGAAGAGGAATCTGGTGGAGGTGAGAGGTGTTCGCTGAATGAGTCTTCCACCATGCAACGGCTCTCAGATCGGCGGCGTGTGGCATGTCAGACTGGCGAATTCCATAAACTTGGCTGGAAACAAAAGGTTATGTTGATTTAAAGCATTTTCTCTATTCTCATGTTTGTCTTTTTAATTGAATAAGATTATTCTCTTTCTATGTGAGGTAATAAAAAATGTTCAGACAGCAGTTTACAAAATGCAACTTTTTTTACTATAACGTGTATTACTATATCATCTTAAAACATTTTTTTTCACACTACAAATTTAAAACATGGGTTTATTGAATTACACATTCAATATTGAAAAAAGGAAACCTTATTTAGTTGTTAACTCATCATCATTGCCTTGTGAATTACAATCAAATGTTTTAATATTACAGATAATGATTTGTATTCAACCCATTTTTATTGCTTACAAATGAAGCCCCTCACAAGAAGGCCCCGATAAGTTGTTTCATGTAACTAACCATACTGTACTGAAGACAAATAAAATAAAATCACATAGTGAAAATGAGAGAACCCACAAAATATTAGACAATAGCATGATCATTGTGTCTATATTGTAAAACACTGCAAGCAAATATATATGTTTATCCTCAATCTGTTGTATCTACTTGGTTCTTTAAACATACAAAGGTCGCCTCACTTCTACATTGTAACAATGTCTGTCTGTAATTCCCCTTTCAAATAAACTTATGAGGAAGATAACAATAAAAAAGTGGCTATTGATTTAAGGTGTGATTGTAGTTTCGGTTTTGAAAATAATATTAAAACCCAAAGAAGATCAAATGTTATTTTATAAAAGTCGCAATGCACGGTTTAGCTCTTAACCCAATTTCAAGGACTGGATACATACAAAAAGATATAAAACGCCAAGATTTGTTAAAAAATATAACCGTATGCTATATTATAAGAATAGGGATGTGTATGTGAGTCAGACTAAGCTAAAGTGCGGACCCCTATTGCTTTCAGGTTATCACTGGTGGAGTCTATTTTTTTATCAACAGTCCCCTCAATTTAGGAACCCACTTGCATGTCAATATACGTATTTCTTAAATGTATACTTTCAAGTCTTTTTTCTTCATACATTTTCATTTTCTTCATTTTTTCTTCCATTACAAAATAAATACAAAATTGACAAATGTAGGGTTTGAAAATCAGGTAAACACGCATTTATATATAATTACATTCTGCCTTCACTTTGCCTCCAATGACTCAATGATAAGAAGAAATGACAAGTACAGTATAATTGATTGTGTAGCTTTAAACTGACTGTAAACTATATTTGAAGCTGGCTGAATTTCTCTTGCTTCAGGTCTGTTCTATGTGTGAAACACTAGATGGAGCTGCGATCATACCTCAGGCTGCTTACACACTGACATACTGCCGTTGGGCACAGGCCAGTTCCACAGCCTTCATCACAGGAAATAGAGCTGGCTGCTTCTCCTGTCAGCCTCTGTGCATGATGACTTTACTTCATTGTGTTCCACTTTTCCCATCCAGCTTGTCATTGTATTCAGGAACAATAAACTTGGAGAGAGTGAAGCGGAGGAAAAAAAAATATATAATGCAATCCTTCCCATGTCAGTGGCAAAAGTGCAGACCTTTTTTGCTATTTTACAGCATCTGTATTTCCTGCATGTGTTTCAGAGACCCAGAGGGCTGGGAGGGAATCTTCTGGAAGCATAATACTATCCGTTGTGTGACAATAACCAGCATTGATTTAGCAGTTACAGTGTGACATCAGCTGCCTGTGTCCTTTCTCTGCTTTTGCAGGTGATCAAATGTATTTGTTTTGAATGAAAAACCTGGGCTGTAGCAGCAATGTTGTAATGCCCTCCAAGTATACTAGACAGATTTAGCAGAAGTTACATGCCTCGAGGTTGTCTGCCGCTTTGCTTAAATTATAAGGCTTGTGGCATTTCATTTTCTCTCAATGTTAAGAAAACCCATGGAAACACCAAAACTGCCAAAAATGTATTGTACTAGGTATAGTCTTTGTGGCGGAATCCAGATGTAGCTTAACCACTCTGTTGCTAAACACTTAATCCGCAGCTGAACATTTTTTAATAGTGTTTGTTAATAACTATAGTGTTTTAGGAAATTAAAAAGCCTTTGAAAAATTTAGGAATAAATATTTTAGGGTTAAAATAAAATATTTGCTTTTTCAGCAGGAACTACAGCAGTAGCTTGATGCTAAGCTGCAAAGTCAGAAAATAATGAGAGGAATAACACTTTTGAAATTATTATTTTTTTCATACATTTTCTTTGGTCTTTTAGCAGGATTTGTTGGCAATAAAAGTTATATTACCAGCATTACGTTGAGTAAGAGATTTCTCACTTATCTATTCAACTCTCCGTCTGTAAGAGAATAATGTGCTATTCCCTTTTTCAAAATTAATTTGCATAGATAGAACATCAATCAATTTTATCACATCAGAACAAAGAAAAGAACATGTTAAATATACATTAGGGATGGTTGTATCTCAGGTAGCAGACTAGGTTATCCACTATTCTTAACTAGTTGGTGGCTTAATCCGTCCTTCTAGTTAGGTGTTGATCAGGAGCTAGACACTATATTACAAAGAGGTTCTCACGTGGGTTTAAAATGAATGCACAAAAGCTTCATGAAAAAGTAAAATTCAAAAAGCAGAAAAAAACGCTTGAATAATGATTCACATTTGATTATCATTCAGACAAGCTCAGAAAGTTTATTCAATAAATGTATAAATCCACATGAATATGTTTTTCTCCACCTTTCTTTCCACATCTGAATAACACACAGTTATTAACAATCTAAAGCTGTTCTACCAATCAAATGAACTCATAAGGAAAACAAGGATAAAAAATAAGTTATTTATTTAAGGTGGGATTGTAGTTTTGTTTTGCAAAATAAAATGCTACACAAAAGTTGCAATGCAGAGAATAACTCTTAACCCTCTTTACACAACCCAGTACACGCCCTAGAATAAGAACAAGAACAAATTAATAGATTATTATTGTACCCTGCAATGGTTTTGACTGACTGCATTTATCCATCAGTATTTTACCATTTCTCTAATTGAATACGATCTATGGAGGCAATTACTTTCTTAATACTGATTATGTTACACTATGTTTTATAAAAATGCAGCCCGAACCTCCAGGAACAACCACACCTGTGCTACTGCTAAAGAAAATGAAAAAAAAATAAACAATTCCAAATAAAAGCTAATGATATGAAAAAAAAATTAAATGAATTAAAATGCACCTACTTTATTTTCTTGTCTTTGGCAGGTTTTATGAGATGCAAGGATGAAAGAATGGTCACAATTGATAAAAGCTTGTCATTATCAGTACACAGATTTTTGCGTTGCTGAAGCATTATGTCATTTAGTATGTCATGGAAGCACATCAACATTTTAAATAATTCCATCCATCCCTCTTCAAACTGCTTATCCTGCACTCAGGGTCACGGGGGGGGGGGGGGGGGGGACTGGAGTCCATCCCAGCCAACTTCGGGCGAGAGACAGGGTACACCCTGGATCAGTAGCCAGCCAATCGCAGAGCAACACATAGACAAACAACCATTCACACTCACACCCATACACCTACGGGCAATTTAGAGTTCCCAATCAACCTAATCCCTAGAGCATGTCTTTGGACTGTGGGAGGAAGCCGGAGTCCCCGGAGAGAACCCACGCAGACACGGGTAGAACATGCAGACTCACAGAAACACACACAGAAAGGCCACTGGGTGAAGTTAAACCCAGGACCTTCTTGCTGTGAGGCGACAGTGCTAAGCACCACACCACTGTGCCGCCCTTTAAATAATTCCCTGAAAATTAAAAGTTTGAAGACATAATGAGACAAATGAGTAAAGGATAAACTACTATAAAATAAAAAGGAGTTAGTATTTCATCTCCACAAGTCTCCTGTCAGAATTAATCCATCAGAATTGACGGAAAACTCTGGTTTCTAAAGGGAAGGTGTTAATTAATTCTCTCCAGTGTCAAGCAGGTGACTCATCTGGTTCTATAGGTGTCCTTTTGGAAAATCACTTGGGCGAAGTTGCGAAGCCCAACACTTTTCTATGGCACCCAGCTTGGCTGTGGATAGATGACTTTGAGGGTTATTATCCGTTTATAACCCATTTTTGTCCTAGGAGGTAATCTCTGAATTTCTCAGTCATAGCCCATTTAAGGGCAAGAAACTCCAGCTTTGTAGAGCTGTAGTTGCTCATATTACGCTCTGTAGGCTTAAGGCCACGGCTAGCATAAGCTATAGGTCTAACCTTACCATCTTGCTGTTGTGAGAGCACCGCACCCAGTCCACTGTAGCTGGCGTCAACCTCTAGAATAAATGGTAAGGTAAAGTCGGCATAAGCCAAGACTGGGGAAATAATGAACCTACTTTTAAGGCTCTGAAAACTCTGCTCACACTCCTCTGTCAATGCTGCAACTAGACTTTTTTCCGATGATTTCCGCAGTTTTGTTCTAGTCAATTCAGCAACGAGGTGATGCAGTGGAGCAGCAAGTTTGGCAAATCCCTCTACAAAACGGCGGTAGTAACTTGCAAATCCTAGAAAGGACCGCAACGCTGACACCTGGGTGGGTCGCTGCCTTCTGGACACAGCTTCTATCTTTCCAGGGTCTGTGGACACACCATCCCTCGATATGAGTTGGCCCAAGTAGCTCACCTCTGGTTGGAAGAAGGAGCACTTTTTTTACTTGACTTTGAGGCCCTCTTGCTGAAGTCGACCCAGCACGGCCTCCAGGCGCTCCACATGCTGCGCTACAGTAGAAGAGAAGACTACAACATCATCCAAGTATAACAATAATGACTGACAATGCTGATCTCCAAAGATCCTCTCCATCAATCTCTGGAATGTACTTGGCGCGTTGCACAACCCAAATGGCATCCGATTCCACTCAAACAGCCCAAAGGGAGTGCACACTGCAGTCTTCTTTTTGTCCTGTTCAGTGACTGGTACTTGGTTGTACCCAGCGGTCAGGTCCAAAGTCGAGAACCAGCAGGCATCTGACAGTGTGTCGAGGGACTCTTCAATACGTGGCAATGGGAATGCATCTTTGTGGGTCTTGCTGTTCAAGAGCCGATAATCCACACACAGACTAGGGCTGGGCGATATAGACCAAAAGTCATATCCCGGTATATTTTGGCTGGATATCGATATACGGTATTTATCCCGATATTTTCTCCACATTAAAGGGAAGAAAACCTGAACGCAAATGTCAAAGCAAAGTCAAAGCCAAATTTGACATGTCATCGGTCATTTAATTGAAACCAGCTATTTCAGTAAGGAGTTGCAAAATCAAATAAATTAAAATGAATTAATAATAAATTAAATTAAACAATAAACAAATGCTCAGCCTTTCAAATAATAATATGTAAACATAAATAGTGTATAACAGGAGTATTTTTTGAAAACAAAGCTCCATAAGGTGCACATATAAATAAAAAAATATCTTTAAAAAAATCCTGTTTTCATCCCCCAGTCTTGAATGAAGTGAACTATCACGCTCATGTAGGGCTCACACCTCCTGCTCGACCACATATCGCTGGTCAATGCAAAATGGGTCACATTAGCGAGCCGGTCAGCAAGGCTCTGCCTGACTTCAGTATACATTTTTGGCATTGCTTCTCTTGCAAAGTAGTTGCGACTGGGAAGTTCATATCTTGGGTCAATCGTTTTCAGGAGCATTTTGAATCCGACTTGTTCAACAGTTGCAACAGGGACCATATCTTTAGCAATGTGATAGGACACCGCTTTTGTTATGATACACCACTTGTCACTTAGCTTTTCATAAGGCACACTGCGGGAAAATGAGGTTTGCAGTGAGCTTTGTTTCGGGGTTGGAGCTTGTTCGGGTTGTTTCTGGCGTGCGGCTTCGGCAGCGCGCAGTTTCACACACTCTTATATAGCAGTTTGTGCCGTTGTTTTAGGGGGGCAGCGCACAATGAGCAGCGCCAGCCTCACTGCTCATCAACAGATACGTCACAACTTCACAACAACCGGGAGTTTTTCGCGCGTCATTGACTTAGCAGGCTGTGATTGGTAATCGGGACTGGAGCTGTCCCGGCCGGGACAAATCAAAATTGCCCATGATTCGGGATGTCCCGGGTAATACGGGAAGGTTGGCAACCCTACTGTAACCTGTTTATGGCACTCCCTACATATAAAGTTGTTTTGTTGCTCATCGGATACTTTAAATCCGAACCATCTCCAAATTACTGACCCACTGCTTTTTTTAAACTAACCAATTCCTCCTCCGCACGCTGCGCAGACGTTGTTGCTTCCTCCATGTTTGTTGAAGTGTGTGTCCTTGCCCCTCCCCCCTCTGCGCGTGAAAGAGGATGGGCGGGGCGAGGGCGAGAAGCAGTGCAGAACGCTCCGGGTCGGTAGCTTGCTTTCAGAGCGCAAATTGAAATATATCGATGTATGTGAAATTGTCTAATTCCATATCCGATTAAAAAATATATCGATATATTCGTTTATACCGATATAACGCCAAGCCCTTACACAGACGAAGGCTGGCATCCTTTTTCTTGACAAGTACAATAGGGGAAGCAAAGGGGCTACTACCAGATAACCTGTGCCTCCAGGAGCTGGTGAATGTGAGTTTTTACTGCCTGATGTAAAGTGATAGTCTGATGGGGGAATGATTCTATATCTCTGACGTACAGGTACCTCATCCGCTAAACGAATGTCATGGGAAATTAGATTAGTGCAACCTACAGTATATCTCCCTCACGAGAAGAAAATACACCACTGTACTTTTGCAAGGACCTGACCTGACACTGCTCCCGATCCTTAAGTGCAGTAAGATCAACTGTAGCAATTTTGTCCTGCACTGAACTGGTAACCATCTGGGTGAAAACAGTCGCAGATATCCCCTTCTCCTCCAGACCTTTGGGAGAGCTCACCAAGTGAGCTGAACTCAAAGTACCTAACACAGTGCAGGGGTAGAGTACAACATCCTACGTATACGTGACTTTGTACCTTCTCTAAATCATTATGCATTGCACACTTCTGAAAGCATTAAATGCTTATTTACTTTATTGATAAATTGCCCCTCTTTTGGCTCCTTTCATGTTAACTTAAGTAATTGGTTCTACAGAGAACAATTAGTGGCCGGTGTGTAGGAGCCGCATTTAAGTTTTTTGTATCTTGAATGATTTATATATATTTCTTTCCTCTTTTGTGGAATCGCGAGTGTGCGCCCTCTGTAGGTGGTGATGGTGCCACCCTTGAAAGGACCGACGGACACGAATGACGGGAGGAAGGCAGGCGCAAATACCGTCATTGACCTCAGGGCTGAGGCTGTGAACCAGGCTGTCTCCGTTTTGGGCCTGTTCAGCTTGTCATAGTGATTTTGTTTTGTGAAAATCTTTTTTGTACAATAAACCGGCAACATTGGATGGTCAAACTCCCTTTGCATTGAATTATTGGACAGAACTGCGAGTCTTGACATTGCTTTCCTGCTTTTGTAGCAGGTTGACTGGTTGCAGGTGGTTTCAATCACATTCACTCTCTCTGGACCAATCAGGAAATAACTGCATATATAGGCGGGGGGTTTGACATCTTGACCCCGTTACTCTTTGTTGCTGGAGGTACATTTCAGCTCTGGGTGCTCTCGCGTTCGCGACGCAGTCACGGTTGTGCAACAGGTAATGTGTGCTTAATTGTTTTTTTTACCTAAAGGTCTTGGCTGCTTTGGGATGGCCATTACAGCGTATTTTGTCTTTTGCAGTGTCTCCCTGTCACAAACCCAATCTTTCCATTAACGGAATCGGGTTGAGCGTTGCTGCTGGTAGGTCGGAAAAATCTTTTTCCTCTCATATATTTTAATGAATGACTGGTCGAGTAATCGGCCGTTTTATTGTAGGCTCTGTGTAGCTGTATGAGAGCTGCAGGTGTATTGGTGCGACGCTCCCTGACGGGTATGTATGTATACCAGTGGCGTTGTGTGTGTATGTTATGAAATCTTAAACAGTCAATTTGGTTTGTTTGTGCACACCAGGGTTGTAAAATTGCTTCGCCGTGCGCTGGTATCGGCACCAACCCCTCCCTTCCCTGCCACGCTGCTGTTTTGTCTCCGTTTTCTTTGGATTTCAACTACGTTCAACTCGTAGTTGAAGCGCCCGGATCTGTCGCTCAAAGTGTCGGGCAGGGCTGTCTGATTGCGACCCGGATGATAGTTTGCCTTTTATTTGGTTTGCCCGTACTTGCTACTATGTGTATGGAGATTAGGGTTTATGTTTATGGGTTTATTTGTTAAATTATGATTTAAGTGATTTTGGTTTATATTTCTTTTGTTTAAGTTCTGATAAAAAGACACATTTTTGTTAATTCTATTATCTGTTATTTTTGTCATTTTGGGTTGGTAGGCTCTAGGCAGCCATTAAGACACCTTTGCTGCCTAGATTTGCCTTGAAGTAGTTTTCATTTATTTTTTGGTTTGATTCTCTTTCCCTCCCAATAACTGGATGCTCTTCTCCCATAGTTGCTGAGTGCCGAAGGTGGCGGTGTCGGTGTCCCCAGGTGGTGGTGTCTCTTTCCCGTGTGTTGTGTTTTCCCCCGTTTGGTTTAACTTGAGTTTTGCTCGCCGCAGTGTGTGTTTGTGTGTTCACGTGTGATTGGGGTGATCCTTCCCTGAGACCCCACAGGGAATTAAATGTACTACGATCCTATTCTCGGGGTAAAATTCCCCGGGTGGCGTTGCCGGTGTCATCAGTGTTGAGCGGGCCAAAAAGGCAGTCCACACCAAAAGAGTTCCACTCGCCACACTTTCCTCATGGTGGTAAAATCAACAGGGACATAGGAAGGGTTAAAAGGAAAAAACTTTTTTTGCCACTACAATTCGTCAATGACTACTGCTTGGATTTCCCCCGAAGATTTTCACGCAAGCTGGACACAGGAATGTCGGCCTAACGCATGCCGAGCTTGAAACAAAGAAACGCGTCAACGGAGGTATGTGCTTGAAGATATCATTTTTCCGATGGATTTTTCGTTGACAAACAATATTGGAATAATTAAGAAACAAGTTTCATGGAAGATTTTTGCATTAATGAACTGTGATAATTATTTTTGGAAGTTCATGCCGACGTGGCCAAACAATTGAATGAGTGGATACACGGCCTACTTTGAGTGTATGAAACGAGAAGATACTTCTTGGAAATCATATGAACTGTTTGAACGTTGGCAACATTTGAATTAAGAGAAAGAAGATAAATATTTTTCGTTATTCTTGGAAGTTTATTATTTGAGTACAATGTCGGATGACGAGGCCGAAGTGGCTGTTCTAACAAGGAGTGAACAGGCTGCGCGTTTGCGCACAACTAGATCGGGAAAAATGTCTCAGGTAACAAGGAGAATGAATATTGTGAACGATTTGATGATTGACAAAGAATCCCTTGATGAAGTGAAGGGAAACATGATTAAGTTTTATGAAGTCCTAGAAGAGTTTAACACTTCAATTTACGTCCGTCAGTGCTTGAATGAGGAATCACGCAAAGATGATGACGAGAAGTGGTCTAAGCCGCGATCAGCGCGGATAAATGCTTTTATTGCAAATGTGAATAAATGGATTTCACAAATAGAACACCCTCATGACCCTAGCTTAGGTGAAGCAACGTCTTCTGCTTTACAAATGGAAGAGCCAGAGCCTCTGGCTGAGCCTGTGGATTGTGGAAATGATGAACACGATGCCGGCACGAACACCAATGCAAACAGTGATAACAGCGATGTGCTATCAGTTGTGTCCAGTAGGTCATCTAGGTCATCTAGAGCGTCTTCATCATTGCGTATCAATGCAGAAGCAGAACGATTAGCTTTAATTGTCAAAGCTTTGAAATTAAAGGAGAGACATGCAATAGAAGCACAGGAAGAAATGCTAAGAAAAAAAAGGAAACCTTGGATTTGGATGCAGAAATTGAAGCAGCTACTGTAAAAATCAACTATCTAAAAGAAGCTGAAAGTAATATGTCTAACCCCATGCAATCTAACACTGCTCTATCTAACTTTGTGCCTTCTGTTAAAATGCCTGTATTAGGTGCTGAAGCAGCTCAAGCCACATTTGATGCAGCACACCTGGAGAAAAGGCTAGACTATTCGCTTCATCTTCATGATAGCACTGCTCCAGCAGTCAGGACTAAGACAGGTGGCAATGTTCAATTTCCCCTGACTAATTTAGGTACAGATAGGCAAGACAATAAGCCTATTTTCCTTCCCAGGATCGGTAGTGATATAAGGCCACAACAGCTACACTCATCACATAGCTATCCCTCTGCCCAACACTCACCTCATAGCTATTCCTCTGCCATTCCTCCTGTCATTTCCCAGTCATACGCTAGCTCAGATCGAGCCACTCGGTTCACTGTGACACACAAGCAAATCCCCTTGCAACCAGCTCATCGCAGGACAATCATGTGATCAAAGTATTGGAGAATCAAAGTGAATTACTTTTGACTACACTACCTCAAGGAAATATCCCACTTTTTGACGGACAAGTTCTAGAGTACAAATCATTCATTCACTCGTTTGAAAATATGATTGAACAGAAACAGATAACAATAGAGATCGGTTACAATTTCTTATTCAGTATACTAAGGGCCAAGCACAAAGACTAGTCTGAGTACATGTCCCCAGATGGCGGCTATCAGAAAGCAAAGCAGTTACAGGATACCTTGTGCATACTTTGAAAAGGTCCTATCCTGGACTCAAATGAAATCTGAGGATTCCAAAATGCTGCAGGATTATGCCATGTTCCTCAGGAGCTGCTGCAACGCTATGGAGGAAATGGACTACATGCAGGAACTGGACACCATATCCAGCATGAGAAGCATTGCCCTCAAGTTGCCATTCAAGCTCAAAGAAAAATGGCGCAACACGGCTTACGAGCTACAAGAACGGCACCAGCGTAGGGTAAGAATTTTAGATCTTGTCTCTTTTATTGAAAAGCAAGCCCGTATAGCAGCTGATCCAGTTTTTGGTCACCTTCAAGACCAGTCAACTAGTAGACCTAAGTTTAGAGTCCCTACTCTGTCACAGCCCTCAAAGTCATCTTTACATTACATGTCATTTAGCTGACGCTTTTATCCAAAGCGACGTACAATGAGTGCGTCGCTTGGCAGTAGCTATGCCACTAGTATTGCTCTTGCCCAAAAGGAGACAAAGCCTAAACCCTCTTGCCCCCTCTGTAGCTCAAAGCACACATTGGACTTTTGCAAAGACTTCTCAAAGAAAATGCATAGAGACAAAATCAGTTTCTTAAAGACCAAGGGCATATGCTTTGGATGTCTCTCTGCAGGCCACATTAGTAAAGAGTGCAAAAAGCGACTCGCATGTAAAGTTTGCAAGAAAACTCACCCAAGCGTCTTGTATATTGTGATTAACGACAGCACAGCTAAAGAAGCAGAAAAACCCTCTGGTGTTATAGGCAGTGCATCAGCAGAGTTATGTGGTCATATAGGGGCCGGAGACCAAGAGTGCGCACTTTCCATCGTCCCCGTTAAGGCAGCAAAGGGCAGCCAAGTCTTGCAAGTGTATGCTCTCCTGGATCCAGGGTCTTCTGCTACCTTCTGCTCAGAGGAGCTCATGACACGTCTCAATCTCAAAGGAAGGAGAACACAAATTCTTCTACGAACAATGAATCAGGAAAATTCTGTTCCCTCGCATGTTGTCTCAGGAATTGAAGTTTCAGCATTGGACAGCGACAACTTCTCACCTCTTCCTGACACTTTCACTCAGAAGGAAATGCCAGTAACCACTAACAACATCCCAAGAAAGAGTGAATGGGCGTATTTAAGTGAAGTCAAAATCCCCTCTATTAGTGCAAAGGTAGAGCTGTTAATTGGAACAAATGCTCCAACCCTGATAGAGCCGTGGGAGGTTGTTAATAGCCAAAGTGGGGGCCCTTATGCAGCTAGAACACTATTGGGGTGGGTTGTAAATGGGCCACTTAGAAGTGGAACTGGCAGTGCAAAAAGTGTTACTGTGAATAGGATTTCAGTGGCAAGGTTAGAGGAGCTTCTGATCTCACAGTACAATCAGGATTTTTCTCAAGTTGCCTCCGAGTAGACAACTGAAGCTTCCATTGAGGACAAAGGATTTCTGAAAATGGCCAATGAGGCAGTTCTGAACAATGGACATTACAATCTGAAATTGCCCTTCAGAAAGGCTGATGTCTGTATGCCAAACAACCGCCAAATTGCAGAACAGCGCCTCCAGAGCCTAAGAAGGAAAATGGAGAAGGATGAGCAACATAAACAGGAATATATTGCATTTTTCAATGACATCTTTGAGAGTAATTATGCAGAGGAGGTCCCACAGGAAGAACTTGCACAGTCAACAGGAAACGTATGGTACTTGCCACACCACGGAGTGTACCACCCTAAAAAGAAAAAGCTCAGAGTAGTCTTTGACTGTGCTGCCTCTTACCAGGGTGTATCCCTTAACACCGAACTGCTGCAGAGACCCGACCTGACAAATTCCCTCATTGGAGTCATCATGAGATTTCGCAAAGAGCCTGTTGCCATCATGTCTGACATCAAGTCAATGTTCCATCAGGTTAGAGTAGCCAGATCTGATGTTAATTACTTGAGATTCCTGTGGTGGCCAAAAGGTGAGACCAGTCAAGCACCCAAGGAACACTGAATGCTTGTACACATATTTGGTGCAGTGTCCTCCCCTAGCATTGCAAGCTTTGCAAAAAACTGCTGCGGACAATGAGAGTTGTTTTTCCCCTCAAGTAGCTGAAACAGTCCGGCACAACTTTTATGTGGACGACTGTGCAAAGTCTGTGGCCAACGAATCGGATGCCATCCAGCTGGTGAAAGATGTCACTGCACTATGCAGCAAAGGTGGGTTCCAACTAACTCAGTGGGTCAACAATAACAGGGCAGTTTTAGCATCAATCCCCAAAGAACACAGAGCAAAGGAAATCAAAACACTGGTTCTCGACAAAGACAGTTTGCCCATTGAAAGAGCACTGGGATTGCAGTGGTGTGTGGATTCTGACCATTTCCAATTCAGCATCAATCTGACCCAAAAGCCACACACTCGCAGAGGCATGCTCTCTGTTGTTAGTTCCACTAGGCTTTCTTGCTCCTCTCATTGTCCCAGCTAAGCAGTTGCTACAGGAGCTCTGCCAGCGAGGTTTCGGATGTGATGAGCCTCTGCCCCAGCCAGTGGATGGAATCAAAGGCTTCAGTGTGCCCCGCTGTTTGAAACCAAAGGGCTATGGAATGACAAGCTGTGCCGAGCTTCATCACTTCACCGACGCCAGTGAGAGTGGCTATGGCTCAGTCAGCTACATCAGACAGTTGAACCAGCAGGATGTCATTCACGTCACTTTGGTCCTTGGAAAGTCCAGAGTTCTTCCCCTTAAGAACGTCACCGTGCCACGACTGGAGCTGCCAGCTGCAGCCTTGCTGGTGAAGGTAGACAGTATGCTGAGAGGAGAGTTACACCTTGACTTAAAGCCTTCATATTTCTGGACTGATATCCAAACAGTGCTCAAGTACATTGCAAATGACCAAGCAAGGTACAAGACCTATGTAGCCAATAGGGTCTCACTGATTCGGGACAATACAGACCTGTCCCAATGGGGATACGTAAGCAGCAAGGACAACCATGCTGATGATTCATCAAGAGGATTGAATGCAGGAAGATTCATGGAGCAAAGGAGATGGATACATGCCCCTGAATTCTTGTGGAACACAAAGGAAAGTTGGCCAGTGGGGGAAGTATTGGACTCGGTGTCACAGGACGATCCAGAGGTCAGGAAAAGTGCTACTGTATTGGCAGCAGTAGTGAACCCTGCGACACCCATAGACAAGCTTATTACGTTCTTTTCGGACTGGAGGAGACTACTTAAAGCAGTGGCATGGTACCTCAGACTGAAAAGGAGGTTGATGCTGATTGTGAAAAGAGGTGATTGAGGGCCTGACGGCAGGTGCTTTTAAAGGCCTGCTCCTAATTGGCCGTTTGGTTGGGGAGGAGCCCAACTGTTGTGATTGAATTATTTCCCAAGGTGTCTAGTGTGTACTTTGATTTTTTTTTTTTAATCATTGCTGTCACGGTTACTGGTACCGGAGCACAGGAGAACCCAAACGCACAACTCGGACACGATGGACAAGACAGGGGGGTTTTTAATCAAAGTTCAGGCAGGGTCCAAAACCGGGAGATCCGTCGGGAGGCAAACAAGTCCAGAGGGCCAGGCAGGGTCAGAACCAGGATGGAAAACAGACAGGAAGACAAATCCGAAACAGGGCAGGCAGGTAAATCGGGGTCGAGGAACAGACAAGGTCAGGATCGAGGAAAACAGGATAACTTCGGGACATGCTGGAAAACTTGGTAAAACACACAAGACAATCTGGCAGTGAGCAGACGTGCTCCTGTGTAGACTTGGAAAAAATCTAAATGTCGTCCAGATAAACAAAAACACAGACATTGAGCAGATCGCGGAGAACGTCATTTACCAGCCCCTGGAAAACAACTCATCCCCCTCTCTGATCCTGACCAAATGGTACGCGTTACATAGATCCAGTTTAGAAAATACAGTTGCCCCTTCTAGCAACTCAAAAGCAGATGAGATGAGCGGAAGTGGGTACCTATTTTTGATGGTGATGTTGAGTCCTCTGTAATCAATACAGGGTCGCAGGGATCCGTCCTTCTTGCTCACAAAAAAGAACCCAGCGCCGGCCGGGGATGACGACGGTCTAATGAGGCCGGCAGCCAAGGAGGCGCTGATGTACTTCTCCATAGTCCTAGTCTCAGGGGCCGACAGAGAGAATAGTCGCCCTCCTGGGGGCGAGGTGCCCGGAAGGAGGTCTATAGCACAATCGTACGGGCGATGAGGTGGTAGTGAGTTCGCCCGAGCCTTGTTGAACACCTCCCTCACATCGTGGTAATCCTCGGGTACGCCAGTGAGATCTGGGGACTCAGGAGACACGGAGCGGCTAATGGCAGATGCCGGCTTTAAACAAACCGCGTGACAGTGAGAACGCCACCCAAATATAGTCCCAGTAGCCCAGTCAATGTGCGGATTATGCATCCTAAACCATGGAAATCCCAAAATGACTGGTTGTTGAGGTGTATGAAGTACATGAAAGGTGAGTGCTTCACTGTGGTTATCTGACATCTCCAAGAGGTACAGGAGAACCCAAACGCACGACTCTGACACGATGGACAAGACAGAGGGGGTCAAAGTTCAGGCAGGGTCCAAAACCGGGAAATTCGTCGGGAGGCAAACAAGTCCAGAGGGGCAGGCAGGTAATCCGCAGACGAGGACAGGCAGGGTCAGAACCAGGATGGAAAACAGACAGGCAGACAAATCCGAAACTGGGCAGGCAGGTAAATCGGGGTCGAGGAACAGATAAATTCAGGATCGAGGAAAACAGGATAACTTCGGGACACGCTGGAAAACTTGGTAAAACACACAAGACAATCTGGCAGTGAACAACAGAGTGTGACGGGCTTAAATAGTGAGTGACTGACGAGGGGAGGCACCACAGGTGAGGGTGAGGAGAACCAGGTGCAGGAAATCAGGTGACGAGGAGGGAGGATCTGAAATGACAGGAGAGTTAGTGAGATGAAAAATAGACTATGATGTGAACATTCAGTGAAGATGAAAAATAAACTATGATGTGGACGTATGTGTGACAATTGCAACCCTTCTCTGCAAGGAGGGCTAACAATGCATGGTGGCTATTCATTAACTGAACTGGGTAAAGAGCTATTCACGCCACATATGAAAAGGCTCATTGAGGGCAATCTTGTCTTCTCTGAATGGGGATGATCCAACTTATTTCAATGACGTTTTGATCATTGATGGTTGGCTCCATGCTTAGGAATCTGTAGACCTGGGTTTGATTCCTGGTTGAGGCATGAGACTGACATGACTGGACATCTGTGGTCATCCAGTGTGTGTAGTTAAAAGGTTAATATTTCTTGATGGAGCAAAAGTGGTGTGATTAGCTGTCGTCCTTTGCCTTGACTGAATGACGGTGATCCTACATTTTATTTACTTTTTGTAGGTCTTTTTCAGCTCGGCAATAGCCTAGTGTTGATGATACCACAGACTCAGGTTTGAATACCAGCCTCAAGAATGATTTATTTTGTCTCTTTATTCTCTTTTTGACCGTGTGTCCTGCTGACCGCTGCCCCCCCGACATGCAAGAAGACATACTCTGGATATGAAGTTGATTGGTAACTCAAAGTTGCTTGTGAGTTTGAATGTTTTTTTGTCTTCATGTTTGGATTGGATGGCAACTAATCTAGGGTGTACCAGTTTCTTGTCCAAAGTTAGCTGGCATTGACTCCAGTTCCCTGCAACCCTGTATGAAGGATAAGCAGTTTAAGGTGGATGGATAGATAACTTTTACTTACATGATCGGTCATGATACGTTAATATTTAAATATTGCCGCCGTATGGAATTGTGGGACCAAATTATTTTAATCTAAACTACACAACAGCCCAGTGACTATTTTCACATCTCACATTTGACCAAATCAATTTGCTGATTCCTGATTGTGTCCACCTGTTTCCCATTGCCCTCGTGTGTCTTATAGTCTGCGTCTCCCTTTGTTTTGTGCCTGAGTGTTTCGATCTTTCATTCACCCAAGCCTGCCACCACAGCCACAGTAATCCTTGCCTTGCCTGTTCTAAGATCATTTATTATTTTTGCCTCCTTACGAGTGATTTTCTGTTAGTAAGTTTATATAGATTAGTCTAGAGTTCTCATAGCCTTTTTGATAGCCTCCTTTGAGAGTGAATTTTTGTTTATAAGTTTTCTTAAGAATAGCCTTGAGTTTTTCACAGCATTTTTGGTTGTTCTCCTAAAGGATTGATATTGAGTTTATAGTTCACGTTTATAGGTACTCCTCAGGTACAAAGTGGTCTTCTTCTTCCTCACAGGGAAATGGTTTATTGCTCACAAAGCGATTTATGAGTTGAAAATTGTCCGTCTGTTTACAGCAGAAACTAATTCCAGGTCTAACCAATTGCCAGGCCTTGTGGAATTGAAGAGACTGCTCTATACACTCACCGGCCACTTTATTAGGTACCCCATGCTAGTAACGGGTTGGACCCCCTTTTGCCTTCAGAACTGCCTCAATTCTTCGTGGCATAGATTCAACAAGGTGCTGGAAGCATTCCTCAGGGAGTTTGGTCCATATTGACATGATGGCATCACACAGTTGCCGCAGATTTGTCGGCTGCACATCCATGATGCGAATCTCCCGTTCCACCACATCCCAAAGATGCTCTATTGGATTGAGATCTGGTGATTGTGGAGGCCATTTGAGTACAGCGAACTCATTGTCATGTTCAAGAAACCAGTCTGAGATGATTCCAGCTTTATGACATGGCGCTTTATCCTGCTGAAAGTAGCCATCAGAAGTTGGGTACATTGTGGTCATAAAGGGATGGACATGGTCAGCAACAATACTCAGGTAGGCTGTGGCGTTGCAACGATGCTCAATTGGTACCAAGGGGCCCAAAGAGTGCCAAGAAAATATTCCCCACACCATGACACCACCACCACCAGCCTGAACCGTTGATACGAGGCAGGATGGATCCATGCTTTCATGTTGTAGACGCCAAATTCTGACCCTACCATCCGAATGTCGCAGCAGAAATCGAGACTCATCAGACCAGGCAACGTTTTTCCAATCTTCTATTGTCCAATTTCAATGAGCTTGTGCAAATTGTAGCCTCAGTTTCCTGTTCTTAGCTGAAAGGAGTGGCACCCGGTGTGGTCTTCTGCTGCTGTAGCCCATCTGCCTCAAAGTTCGACGTACTGTGCGTTCAGAGATGCTCTTATGCCCACCTTGGTTGTAACGGGTGGTTATTTGAGTCACTGTTGCCCTTCTATCAGCTCGAACCAGTCTGGCCATTCTCCTCTGACCTCTGGCATCAACAAGGCATTTCCGCCTACAGAACTGCCGCTCACTGGATGTTTTTTCTTTTTCGGACCATTCTCTGTAAACCCTAGATATGGTTGTGCGTGAAAATCCCAGTAGATTAGCAGTTTCTGAAATACTCAGACCAGCCCTTCTGGCACCAACAATCATGCCACGTTCAAAGTCACTCAAATCACCTTTCTTCCCCATACTGATGCTCGGTTTGAACTGCAGGAGATTGTCTTGACAATGTCTACATGCCTAAATGCACTGAGTTGCCGCCATGTGATTGGCTGCTTAGAAATTAAGTGTTAACGAGCAGTTGGACAGGTGTACCTAATAAAGTGGCCGGTGAGTGTATATCTTTACAGTAACAAGCACTCATTTTTGTGTCAGTTGTGCGTATCCCACAAAGGCTTTCATTCTCTCAAAATGGTACATTCATCAATGATGGGGGGGTGGCGGGCGGTCTGAATGACTCTATGGCCTTTTGAACCCACAGTCAAATATCATTGTGTGAGCTCCTCTCCTGAGAGCCAGTCACTAGATACTACTGTTAGTACTGATTGAAAATCCATGAGGACCTTCGAGAAAGCTGAACAGTGCCTTTGAAAAATGATCCAAAAATGTCTCTGTCCTTCCTGTCAAAATGTTGTGTCTGATGTTCACAGGACCTCAACTCCAAACTCAATTATTTCACTTGGACAAAGCGAGAGGCCGGAGAGAGTTCATAGACAATTTCACTTTCATCAGAAATGACTGTGACCATAGAAGTTAAGATGGACAGTTATGATATAGGCCATCAAAGCTGTTTTGGTGGTATCAGCTTTGCAGATTGCACATTGTGTAATGCCCTTCTGCGGATGACATGCTTTTCCAAACTGCACCAACTTTGTACACTCACCCGGTGGGGAGTAGATGTGACACTGTCACACTGTGACAGACATAGCTTCCTTTCTTTATAGTTAGGCCAATACATATCAAGTCATGACAAATTTGTTGAAACCTGGTGTTTATCACATGTTTGATGATGATTTAGAAACAAAGTAAGGTTTTTAGTATGCCACATTTCAGCACCAAGGCAATTCAAAGTTCTAGGCCTGAGAGCTCTACAATAGTCCCAATGTGTGCAGAGACTGGATGAAGCTCTATTTGTATAAATGTTTGTGTATTTACTGTGTAATTGCTCAGACAAAGTATGTTAGTAAGAGTTACTTAGCTGCCTAGAAGACCTCCTCCTCCTTATTCTGTGCTGCTGATGCATGCATATGTCATTAGTCTCCCCCCTTCAAACACATTTCCAAGACCCCTCACACTGTGAAACCACTCTATCTGCGTTCCATCTTTCTTCATCTCTTCCCTCTTGTCCTTTCCAACAAGGGCAGCGCCACACGCATGGCGTAGTTAAATACCTTGTGATTTATAGAGCTTTAATTTGGTCGTGGCCCATCCATTGTTTTGCAGCTTGTGGTGCGGCGGTCTGCACCGCTGACAGTAATTTCCTGCTTGTTGGGGAGGATTGTGTATCATAAGCTAAAGGCAACCACATTTCCAGTATATGACTGGATGAGGGCTAGGGCAGGCAGATGTGGAATAAATGGCAGCAGGTAACTGCTCGCTAACTCTCCTCATACCTCCATCAAGTCACTGCAGCCAGTTTGATAGCTATCACACATATTTACTAAATACACCCATTTCACCAACACTTTTTACTTTCAACATGTGTTAGTGACTTGCTTTAAGTACTGTTGTTTCTAAGAACAACCTTATTTAGCAGCTTGACTATTTTTGTTTATGTGTGAATATGGATGTCATTACAAAAACCCATTTACCCATTTACAGTCATTGTTGTCAGCAACATCATTCGCAATTTGACAAACCAATCATCATTGAACTGAATTGTTACCAGCATGAAACTGTAGTTGTTGCTCCTCTGCTAGTAGAAGCCACAGTTGTTGTAATACTGTAATGCCAAATGGTACCTCATTTTGTTGTTTCAACTGCTGCACTCATGACAACCAAAGGCACCCAAGTAGTATTAATAGGTAGTTTAGTAAAGCTAAGAAATGTGGTCACTACCACTGAACGGATCATGAACATGACCTTGTATCAAGTGCACAAGTAACACGGGGTGGTAGAATTGAGGGAAATTATGCTTTCTCTGATGGTTAGTGAGTCAGTCCACTTCCATATCTTTCACCTTGGGGGAGCTGAGCTCTGGATGTTTCTGGCGTCTCTATTACATCATAAAAACCACTCATTATTAAAAGCTTTATAATAACATTCAAGGGCAAACGACTTTAAAATGGGAAACTTAATGTTTTTTTTTCTCCCCCACTCAGACCACATATTTGAGTTAGCTACTCCTCAATAGTAATTCACTTTGATATGGTTTTCCACATAAACAAAGCTATGTGGCTAGGAGCAAACCGCTGGCTGATGGAGTGTGTCGGCCATAAGAATCCATATCGCCACAGCTGCAGAGCACTGTCGCCACTGAAATGAAAACAGTGTCATCAGCATTCGGGGACGGGGAATGCCCATGCTGATTGGTCTCAGTGAATGTGTGTGTAAGAGAAAGTGATAGAGAGAGGGGGGTTATGATTGTCTGTGCTTATTGAACTGTGTCTATGTGTATGTCTGCATACACGCTGACTAGCCTCATGATAGTTTGGCTGTGTGGTGTGGACTGGTGTTTAAAGCACACTCCACTAGATGCTGCTGGGATCTCACTTCAGGCTGCTGCTGTCAGTCAGGGTGTGCGTAAGAAACAGGTTGTGGGGTTAGAGACAGAGTGAGGGACAATGGTTTGTTGTTATGTCCACTAATCATAATACAATTAAAGGAAACCCCTATGAACACCATAAAAAATGTGATAACGCTTGCTGGAATGGAATTTTCAATTTACTTTGAAGTATAAATCTACTTTTATAAACTATCTACATATGACACACAAACACACCTCAAATTCCAAAGAACTTTGCATGAACACTAGCCGGAACCAATTATGTAATTTCTCATTTTCACTACTGACAGAGGTTAAATAAATTCATGGATTTGCACATAAAAAAATAAAAACAATGTACATAGTACATCATGAAGTTGAACTAAGTAATAATAATAATGTGTACTCGCCTCTAACTTGTCAAAATGGCAGCTTGATCAATGGTGCTAGGCCCTAAGCACTCTGCTTACCACGGTACCGGCAAATTTTGACTTGTCAGGGAGATCTGTACCTGCCAGTCAGTATATGCTAAAACCAAACTATACTTAGTTTTTAGGGTTACTTACGTAACAAAAATACTTGGTTATGTCAAGGAAATGTGGTTTGGCTTTAAATAATTACCCATGTTAAAATAAAAAACAATATTTTGGCCTGAGTTTACATGAAAACACTGCTGTAAAATAAGTCATAGGTTATTTCACACCAAATATTAATCAAATATTAATAGTGGTGTCTGAGCAGACTGCAGCATGTCACACATAATCAGGATGCCAGGTCCTACTTCACTTTAAGACTTGCCGTCTTATGGGTTTCCATCGACAATTACTTCACTGTTCCGTCCTCATGTCCAGGCTGCAGCCTCCTACCTCACTCTTGTCTTCTTGCTGTTAATAGACACAGTGAAATAAATACAGTAGCATGAGAAAATCCCCCTTACAACTACACCTCATCCTCTCCCTCACTAACCCACCCAAATCCAGCCCAGCACTGCATTAGGAGGTGATATGTATTAGTATAGTAGAGTTCACAACCAAACCGACAGTAAGACTTTTTACGTTTGGGAACCTCGGTGGAAACTTGGGATTTGGGGAGTGCAGAAAAAGCCTCCATTCGCTTATCACTTTGTACAGGTCTGCTATTGTGACTTCTAACATCATTTTAAGTTGCATTAGCAAGTCGGGCATCCCCATCTGCCTTACATAAGGCAAAGCTTCAATGGAAAGGCCCGTCCCACCGTTTATAAAAAGCCTTACTTTTTAAAGAGTGCTACCCCCGAGAAAGCTGTAAGCACTGATCCTAGCTGTGTGTATTTGCAAGGCCCCTAGAATTAATCCTGTGAAATTTTTCTGCATCACTTGTGCTGGAGATAAAGGAAGCCTGTGCATTGATGTGGGCTGGGTCCCTGCTGGCATTAAGTTCTTACCATATTGGGCTGCAGTCAAGCCTGCAGTGTGAAGAGGGGACTGAGGTGAACGACTCTAATCTAAACAAAAGAGTGTTGCCCGGCTTAAAACTCTAGACCACTATACAGCATATCTTACTCCTTCTCTTTTCCAGACAATCTTCTCATCTTTCTGACAAGGAAACAGTATGTGGTATTCTCTCCAGCAATCAAACCAGCAAAATGCTTAGTTATCATGTGTTTCACATGTATGTATTGAACAAGCAGTTCTCTTATTTAAGCCACTCCTGAAGACACTCCCCTCAACTCTACTGAAGAAAACAACTACAGACCGGTCTCTCTTCTTTCCTTTTTGTCCAAAACTCTTGACCGTGCGATCTTTAACCAACTCTCCTATCTCCACCATAACAACCTCCTTGAACCCCACCAGTCAGGTGTCAAGGCAGGCCATTCCACAGAGACTGCTCTCGTTGCTGTTTGTTTTTCTAAGAGGACTTAACAACCCAGTGAGGGAGGAACTAGTGTTGAGGGATGACTCGGAGAGTCTTGAGGCCTTAACTGCCCTTGCGGTAAGGCCAGAGCTCAGGAGGACCAGGTTGACCCCTGAGGAGCGGCAGCGTCGCCTACAGGATGGTAGATGCATCTACTCTGGCCAGAGGGGCCACCTCATCGCCTCCTGCCCAGGGAGGATTACGTCACTGGTGAGCCGTACCACCCTGTCCGTAGGTCCCTCTCTGGTCCTTCCCAGAGTTTCCATCTCCTCTCTAACCACCTCTCTCAGAGGGTGTTGGTGGATTCTGGTTCGGATGCCAACCTGATGGACAGTGGACTGGCTCGTAGACTGGGATTAGAGAGACATCCCCTTCCCAGACCTCCGGAAGCTAGCACTCTCAATGTGCGCTTTCTCTGCCGGTATTGATTACAGGGGGTTGAACAACATCACAGTCAAGACCAGGTACCCTCTTCCCCTTATTTCATCGGCATTTGATCTGTTACAAGGTGCTAAGGTCTTTACTAAGCTTCACTCAAGAAATGCTCATCATCTGGTCAGAATTATAGAGGGGGACGAATGGAAGACTGCTTTCAACACTCCTAGTTGCCATCACGAGTATCTGGTGATGCCTTTCGGACTAACGCTCCAGCTGTTTTTCAGGCTCTGGCAAATGATGTCCCCCGGGACCTGCTCAACTTCTCTGTGTTTGTGTATCTGGATGATATTCTGATCTTTTCCCTCGACGAAAAAACTCACCGGATTCATGTCAGGCAGGTTCTCCAGGCGACTTCGGGATCATCTGTTCGTGAAGGCTGAAAAGTGTGTTTCCCGTGTCCACTGTTTCGTTCCTGGGGTTCATTGTGTCACAGGGCAATGTGCAAATGGAGCTGGGAAAGGTGGAGGCAGTTAAGGGCTGGCACACTCCCAGCAACCGCAAGGCGGTCCAACGATTTTTGGGTTTTGCTTATTTTTATAGGAGATTCATTAGGAACTTTAGCTCGGTAGCAGCTCCGCTGCATGCACTAATCGGCTTTTTGAGTCGTTTGAGTTTTTATGTGTCAGCTTGCCAGGTGTGTGCAAGCTGTTAGGTTCCTCAACATTCTCGGCCCGGGCTCATTCACCCCCTACTGGTTCCACACCGCCTATGGTCTGACATCTCGCTGAACTTTGTCACAGGGCTTCCCCGATCCGAGGGCAACACCACCGTCACACTTAACGCCCTGAAGACAGTGGAGATGGTCGTAGACTTCAGGAAGAACGCAGCCCCACCTTCCCCCCTCACCTTGTGTGACTCCCCCGTCACCACTGTGGACTCCTTCCGTTTCTTGGGCTCCATCATCACCCAGGACCTCAAGTGGGAGCTGAACATCAGCTCCATGACGAAAAAGGCGCAGCAGAGGATGTTCTTCCTGAGGCAGCTGAAGAAATTCAACCTGCCAAAAACGATGATGGTGCACTTCTACACGGCCATCATCGAGTCCATCCTCTGCTCCTCCATCACCGTGTGGTACGTTGCAGCCACAGCCAAGGACAAGGGCAGGCCGCAGCGTGTCATCCACTCTGCAGAGAGGGTGATTGGCTGCAATCTCCCGTCTCTCCAGGACTTGTTCGCTGCCAGGACTTTGAAGCGGGCCAGAAAGATTGTAGCCGACCCCTCCCACCCTGGACATGAACTGTTTGTGCCCCTTCCAAACGGAAGGAGGCTGAGGTCCATCAGGACTAAGTCCTCCCGCCACACGAACAGTCAGCAGTCGGGCTGCCCGTGTTCATTCATTCACTTTGTCACTTTCACTTGTCACTGGTCACTTTGTTTAGCTGGTGCACTTAATCTTTATTTTTATTCCTAATTTTATTTTATCTCCTCTAACGTACTAACCCATATCTTATATTTTATTATACTTTTATCTTATTTGCACTATGTCGTCATTATTGTACCGTCCTCTGTCATGCACCCACCGCCAAGACAATTTCCATGGATGTACAACATATTATGGCAATAAACGTTTCCTGATTCCTGATTCCTGGTCCTCACGTTCGTGGACCGGTTCTCTAAGATGGTTGATTTCATTCCCCTGCCTAAGCTGCCCTCCAGCAGAGGTGCTACTTTCTCACGTTTTCCTTCTCCATGGTTTCTCTGCAGATGTGGTGTCTGATCTTCGGATCTATTCCAGTTCCAGTGTGCCTATGGCTACCAGCAACCCCTTTTTCCTGCCCTAGAGAGGGAGTCTAGGGTGCCCTCTGACCCTGGCGATGGTCCGCCGTTGCCGTCGCACCTGGTAACGAGTTTGCTCGGCTCTCCTCAGGAACTCTCTCTCTTGACTAAAAACCCTTACAAAATGTAGCACTTAAATTGTACTTATAATGGCTCTTATCTATAACAAGTTGTAAATCAGCTTATTTGTTGTACTCAGTTTGTATCCCTATGGTTGAAATGCACTTTCAAAGTCACCCCCTGGATAAAAGCGTCTGCTAAATCACATGTAATGTAGCTTCCAATCTAAACTAATTAAACCAAGTTAATTCAAGTGGTCGTAATCTTCTGAGGCCTTTAAAGGATTTTTGAAACCTAATTGCCTTTTTAAAATTCATTTTACAGCTTGACTCACAGATTTTAAGATGTGAATTTCATTTATCATGGGTGTAACCTCTCAAACTTCCCAAACCCACCTAAAATGTTCATGCAGTGCTGTCAACTTGGGCCAAACCTGCAGAAAGTATACCAAAAATACAGAATGTCCAAGACTGTATGGTTGTAGTACTTTATGCCAAAGCAGAAATACGCAGGCTAGAACAGTATACAGAACATTGAATTTAAAATATTTCAAGACATCTGACATAAAAGTCTTGATTGAACTACCTGTTCAAAAATCAAGGGTCCTGCAAGGCTGTGCGTCTTTTACAAGAAATACAATTCATCTTCTGAATTCATCTCTCAAATCTCGAAATTATCCACCACCAAATAAAATTACAAATTGGCAACAATTTTTTTTAGGACGACATTGCTAAAGCAACAGACACTAGCTTTAATATTTCCAGGTTTTGCAAAGCACTTTGTCTTCAATATCTGTGCATGACAACTATAAGGTAAGATCCAGGTCATAGAAAAATTATTGTTATTACAATCATTAAACTACAAACAAGGGCTGTGGAGGTGGGATTTAGGTGGTCAGAGTTGGGGTCTGTGTGTTTTTGTGTGTCTGTATGTGTGTGATTTGTTTCTGAGGTAGATCTAAAACGTAATCACGACAGCCCTCGCATATGCTTCAGCTCTATAAGCCGCTGTTTTCACAGATAGTTGATCAAAGGCTGGAGAGCTGCTGAGAGATTGAGTTTCGACCTGGCTTTGATAGATAGAGGTCTTTATTCAGACGGGGAGAAAGGGGAAAGTGTGGGGGATGGGGGGGGAAGTGTCTGAAAATCACCAGAGGCTCTAGAAGAGAGAAGAGGCAGCATCATGGCTGAGGTGAAGGGTTTTTGGAGAGTGTGCAGAATAGCCTATCAGAGACAACCTGCTGCTGCAACAATCACGCTGGTGGAGAATGGAGAGATGCGATGGCGTTCAGCGAGACAAAAACGTATAAAACTCTTCAGCCAGCCCTATTATACCCACTGTAATAACGCCCAATAGTCTGATAGCGCCTCTCCTCTCACTTTCAAGCTATAAAAGTCACCATTGAATGCTGCAACCGCTGCAGGAAATTTATTTCGGGCTGTTTATTTCTCCTTCAACTCACTTGGTAAAGAATTGGCTCCCTTTTAATGCTGTTTTAGTGGAGGGTGGTTGCAGTGAGAAGTGTTTGCAGTCACAGTCTGATTTTTCTTCTTCTGTATTTACGTATTACCTGATTTTGTATGCAGTCAGAATATATAACATTATGTTAAAAATCATGTCATGCACATTCACAAATACCTCAAAAAGCTGAGGGAAATAATGGAAGCTGCCTTCTGGATGAAAATACAGCTGATCATTTTGATGGTGAATGGCTCAGTATTTGAATAGACCCAAATGACAGGTGCTCTTTAATTATCAGGTATGGTAAGATTACTGGTAAGGTTACTTAAAAAAAAATACTACTACTAATGTATCATTACAATGCCAGTAATAGCATAATAATAATTTGTAGAGAAACAAATAGAACATTTTGTTACATTTATATTACATATTATGATATAATATTATGTTTATGATATAATATTATGTTATGTTATTAGTAATATGTTACTTTTATCAGATACATACAGGTACATACATGAAATCAACCCTTATATTCAACCCAAGTTTAAGCCTTTTAGAAGTGGTGGGCGACCTTGAGTTTAACGCCCCGCTCAAGCTATTTTTGACATTTAGGGAAAAGAAGCGTAAACCTTGCGGATAAAGGTTGATTCTTAAAGTTTACGTCTAAAGATGGAGTTAGAACTGCTGTGTGTAATTTGATTGCTTAAGTGTGCAACTTTACTTCAGTTGGAGAATGTTGATGGAATGGGTGATTGCCTAATACAACATTTAAGGAAGTTTCCACTCAATTTCAGCAATTTTGGCAATTAATCAGCAATCAATGGGCTTTGAAGTCTGAAAGTTAGCAAATGGTGATCAACCATATGTATTCATCATCACCAATCATGTTTGTCTTAGCTTTAAATCTAAATACTGTTACATTGTGCATTTTATGCTGATATTCGAAGCAACATTCCTAGAGTTGGAGCAGTGATGACCACGGACCCTTAATATGGACAATTCTCACAAAATGAACTTACCGTTAAACTCTGATTTGAAAACATAGCAACCCTGGTCAATGTCAGCACAATACACACATCTCATCTCCAACCGCTTATCCAGGGTCGGGTCGCGGGGGCAACAGCTCCAGCAGGAGACCCCAAACTTCCCTTTCCCGGGCCAAATCAGCTCTGACTGGGGGATCCCAAGGCGTTCCCAGGCCAATGCAGAGATATAATCTCTCCACCTAGTCCTGGGTCTTCCCCGGGGCCTCTTCCCAGCTGGACGTGCCTGGAACACTTCCCAAGGGAGGAGTCCAGGGGGCATCCTTACCAGATGCCCAAACCACTTCAACTGGCTCCTTTCAACGCAAAAGAGCAGCGGCTCTACTCCTCGCGAATGGCTGAGCTTCTCACCCTATCCCTAAGGGAGACGCCAGCCACTCTCCTGAGGAAACCCATTTTGGCCGCTTGACCGCTTGACCTAGTTCTTTCAGTCATGACCCATCCTTCATGACCATAAGTGAGGGTATAGTAGATTGAGAGCTTTGCCTTTCGGCTCAGCTCTCTTTTGGTCACAACTGTGCGCTAAAGCGAGTGCAATACCACCCCCGCTGCTCTGATTCTCCGGCCAAGCTCACACTCTCTTCCCCTCACTCGTGAACAAGACGCTGAGGTACTCCTTCACTTGGGGTAAGGACACATTCCCTACCCGGAGCAGGCAATCCATCGGTTTCCTGCTGAGAACCATGGCCTCAGATTTGGAGGTGCTAATCCTCATCCCAACCGCTTCACACTCTGCTGCGAACCGCTCCAGTGAGAGTTGGAGGCCGCAGACCGAGGATGCCATCAGGACCACATCGTCTGCAAAAAGCAGCAATGAAATCCGCAGCCCCCCGAACTGTAGACCCTCCTCCCCCTGACTACGCCTCGATATCCTGTCCATGAAAACCACAAACAAGATTGGTGATAGGGTGCAGCCCAACCCCCCCGGAAACGACTCTGACTTACTGCCGAGCCCCCGAACACAGCTCTCGCTTTGGGCATACAGGGATTGGATTCCCCCAAGTAAGGACGCCCTCACCCCACACTCCCACAGCACCTCCCTCATTTTCTCTCGGGAGACCCGGTCATACATCTTCTCCAAATCCACAAAAACAAATGTAGACTGGATGAGCATACTCCCAGGCCCCCTCCAAGATTCGTGAAAGAGTAAAGAGCTAGTCCGCTAGTCTGTCCAGGACAAAAACCGCATTGTTCCTCTTCAATCCTTGGTTCGACTATCGAGCCAACCCTCCTTTCCGGCACCTTGGAGTAGACTTTACCAAGGAGGCTGAGTAGTGTGATACCCCTGTAATTGGCACACACTCTCTGGTCCCCCTTTTTGAAGAGAGATACCGCCACGCTTTTGGCACTGTCCCAGACTTCCACGCAATGTTGAAGAGGCGTTTCATCCAAGAGAATCCCCCAACACCCTATACTTTTAGCATCTCTGGATAAATCTCATCAATCCCTGGGCTTTGCCCCTGCGGAGTTGTTTGACTACCTCAGTGACCTCCACCCGGCAAATTGACGAAAATCCCTCCTCCGCCTCCAGCTCCGCCTCTACCTAAGAGAGCGTAGTTGGATTCAGAAGTTCCTCAAAGTGTTCCTTCCACCCCCCAATAACCTCCTCAGTCGCGGTCAACAGGGTCCCATCCTCACTATACACAGGCTGCTGCCCTTCGAGCCTGTCGGTACACTGCAGCTGCCTCCCAGAGACCCACCGGATATCATAACCCGGAAGGGCTCCTTCTTCAGTTGGACGGATTCCCTGACCACCGGTGTCCACCACTGGGTTCGAGGGTTACTGCCCCTTGATGCACCTAAGACCTTGAGGCCACAACTCACTGCCGCAGCTTCAGCAATGGAAGTTTTGAACATGCACCACTCTGGTTCAATGTCCCCTACCTCCACAGGAATGTGAGCAAAGCTCCGCCGGAGGTGTGAGTTAAAAATCCTTTGGACTGGAGCCTCCTCCAGACGTTCCCAGTTAACCTGCACTACACGCTTGAGTTTACCAGGTCTGTCCTGAGTCTTCTGTTACGTGGTGAATAGAGAACCCAGATGCAGAGGTACAGCAAAATGTGTCTTTTATTCCATCAAACTAGAACTAAGGGAAACTGCCGTCAGCAGACGCAGTTCGGTACCAAAACTTAAGGTCCGTGTGTTCTTCGGAAGATGCAGTCACAACCTGCAACCCCTGGTCTCAGAGGTGACTCACATCTGGCAGGTTGGTGAAGGTCCACAGACAGCAGGTGAACTGGAAAGAGAATAGAGATGAATCTTCAAAAAAGACATAGAACTTGACGTGACAGGACCGGACAGGGCTAGGAAGATCTCAAAGAGACAATACTGGGCTGGTTACGCAGAGACAAGGTGAAAGCTCAACGTTCAACAATAATCTGACAGGGAGGTAGAGAAAACGGTGGCTAGAAGTAGTCAAACAAATTAAGCAGTAAGAAGAAACAGCTGAGTGAAGAATCAGTGTAAGTGTTGATTACTATGGGAAGCGGCTGTGGGCGTTTAGAGCGAGCGAAAGCGTGAATGGGAATGAGGAGGTGTGCGCAGCGCGAGCGCAGAGATAATGAGTATCAGCTGGGTGTGTGTGTGTGGAAAGAAAACAAAACAAAAGAGGAGGAATCCAGATCATGACATCTTCCCCCATCCTCTGACCCAGCTCACTACCAGATGGTGATCAGTTGACAGCTCTGCCCCTCTCTTTACCCGAGTGTCCAGAACATGCGGTATCAGATCAGATGATACAATTATAAAATCATTTATTTTTGACCTAGGGTGCTCTGGTATCACATACATTTATGAACATCCTTATGTTTGAACATGGTGTTTGTTATGGATAATCCGTGACTTGCACAGAAGTCCAATAACAAACGACCGCTCGGGTTCAGATCAGGGAGGCCATTCCTCCCAATCATGCCTCTCCAGTTATCTCCATCGTCGCCCACGTGCGCATTGAAGTCTCCCATCAGGACTATGGAGTCCCCTACTGGAGCCCTATGCAGGACTCCATTCAGGGTTCTCTTTGGTTTAGTTTTTCCCTTTATGGGCCACTCCAGAGTAGAATAGAGTCCATCCGGGATCTAGGAGTGTGGTTACAGAGCCGAGGCTGTGCGTAGAGGTAAGCCCCACCAGATCCAACTGATAATGCTCCACCTCCCACAAGCTCCGGTTCCTTCCCCCCCAGAGAGGTTACGTTTCACTAGTGGGTCGCGGAGCCGTTTGTAGTGGGCCTTTGCGTGAAAATCTAAAAAAAAAACACCGGAGTGTCGTTTTTTTTCTGGCTCGTCCGTCCATGTTTTCAGTCTGCGCGGCAATTACAACGCGAAAGCACCCCACGTCAACACCGCTAGCACCCCCCCGTCGTCGACACCGCTAGCGCAACCTCCCCCCCATCGGCAACACCGCTACCACCCCCCCACCCCCCGTTGACCGATCAATTGTCATTAAGGGGTGATGGGTGGGTCCCGGAGCCAGACCAGTTGAGAACCACTGGTCTAGACCCACCACTGTCACTGCCATCCTTGTAGCAACGCACCCGACCCCATCGGTTTCCTCCACAGGTGGTAAGCGAACCCATGATACAAACCTGATTGCTCACGACATCCCTCTTTTGGACGATGTCCCTGTTCGGCAACGCCATAGGCGCATCCCTCCTTCGGAGTATGAGCTGGTTAAGGACCACATCAACCAACTCTTGGAGGCACAGGTAATAAGGGAGAGCAGCAGCCCCTATGCCAGTCCCATTGTGTTGGTAAAGAAAAAGGATGGGAGCTTAGGTATGTGTGTCGATTACAGGCAACTGAACAACAAAACGAGGAAAGATGCTTTTCCCCTTCCTCGTATTGACGAGTCCCTGGATGCCTTGACGGGTGCCCGCTGGTTTTCCACTTTGGATCTGGCCAGTGGCTATAACCAGGTCCCTGTTTCTGAGGCGGATCGATCCAAAACAGCCTTTTGCACCCCATTCGGCCTCTTCGAGTGGAATCGTATGCCGTTTGGGCTTTGCAACGCTCCAGGCACCTTTCAGAGGCTGATGCAGCGTATATTTGGAGATCAGCAGTGCCAGTCGTTGCTTTTGTACCTTGACGACATTGTGGTTTTCTCTTCCACAGTCGAACAGCATCTGGAGAGGTTGGGTGTCGTGCTGGGGAGGCTTCAGCAGCAAGGCCTGAAGGCAAAGCTAAGCAAATGTGCATTTTTCCAACAGGAAGTGCGCTACTTGGGTCATGTCATTTCGGACAAAGGTGTCTCCACAGATCCCAGTAAAGTGCAGGTGGTGGCAAACTGGCCCCCATCTACCACCATCCCAGAGTTGCGGTCGTTCCTTGGTTTTGCCAGTTACTATCGCCGCTTTGTGGAGGGGTTCGCCAAGTTGGCGGCCCCGCTGCATAAGCTGGTTGCAGAACTAGGAGGCACAAAGTCAAGGAAAAGAGCAGAGCTCTCTGTGAGGGGACATTGGACGGAGCAGTGCCAGTGTAATTTTGATGCACTTAAGATCAAACTTGTCACAGCACCTGTGCTTGCTTATGCAGACTTCTCTTTGCCATTCATTCTTGAGATTGATGCAAGCTATGGGGGACTTGGGGCAGTGCTCTCCCAGGAGCAATCAGGCAAGGTTAGACCAGTGGCTTATGCCAGCCGAGGTCTGAGGCCCACTGAGCGCAATATGCAAAACTACAGCTCCATGAAGCTAGAGTTTTTGGCACTCAAGTGGGCTATGACCGAGAAATTTAGGGAGTACCTACTAGACCATAAATGTGTTGTCTTCACAGACAACAACCCCCTTAGCCACTTGTCTTCGGCAAAGCTCGGTGCCACCGAACAACGTTGGGCAGCACAGCTAGCCTCCTTCGATTTTGACATCAAATATCGATCAGGGAGGAGTAATGGAAATGCCGATGCTCTGTCCCGCCAACACCAGCCTAGCAGACGAGAACTAGAGGCCGCGGTCCCTGGTACAGTACTCCCAGATTCCTTACAGCATGCCCAAGTGAACCAAGTTGAAGCAGTTCAATCGGCCATTGCTGCCTTGCCAGAATATACACCTGCAGATCTCAGTGTTTTGCAACAGGCAGATCCCGTCATTAAAGAGGCTCTGGTCTTCTGGCGGAGAGGCAATCGCCCCAATGGTGAGGAGCGAAAGGCAGTCTCACAGCCTGCTTTGGCATTGCTGCGCCAATGGGACCGGTTGATGGAAAGGGATGGGGTCTTGTACCGCCAGGCCTTCCGCCCTGATGGCCTAGAGGCAGTGTCCCAGCTAATTCTGCCAGCTTCCTTAAGGGAAGAAGTGTTGACCAAGGTTCACCAAGACCATGGTCATCAGGGTGTGGAAAGAACATCAGAGCTTTTGCGACGGCGGTGTTACTGGCCAGGTATGTCCTCTGCAGCCGCAGAATGGTGTCGGGCCTGCGAGAGGTGCCAAGTGGCTAAGGACACCCAGCCAGCTGCTCGCAGCTTCATGGGGCATTTGCTGGCTTCACGGCCAAATGAGATTGTAGCTATGGATTTTACAGTGTTAGAACAGACTCATAACGGGTTGGAAAATGTCCTCGTAATGACTGATGTATTTAGCAAGTATACGCTTGCTGTCCCCACCCGTGACCAAAGAGCCTCCACTGTGGCTCAGGTTTTGGTGACAGAATGGTTCTCAAAGTTTGGTGTTCCTGCTCGTATACACTCGGACCAGGGCCGCAACTTTGAGAGTTCTCTGATCCAGCAGCTCTGTAGGCTCTACGGCATTGAGAAGTCTCGTACCACTCCATACCATCCGAGTGGTAATGGTCAGTGTGAACGCTTTAATCGAACCTTGCACAACTTGTTGCGCACCTTTCCGGTGTCCCGGAAACGGGACTGGAGTTCCTGTTTGCCACAGGTGCTGTATTCCTATAACACCACCCCTCATCAGGCCACTGGGGAGTCTCCTTTTCTGTTGATGTTTGGGCAGGAGCCCAGGCTCCCAGTTGATTTCCTGCTAGGTAGAGTACAAGATCCTCTGTGTGGCAGTACCCATGAGTGGATCCAGGAACACCAGACACGCTTACGGATTGCTTTTGAGGGAGCTGGGGAAAGGTTAAGGTGTGCAGCAGAGCGTCGTAAGAGGAACTATGACCAGCACGTTCGAGACCACCCTCTGGATGTAGGCCAGTTGGTGTGGTTGCGGAACCTCAGTACACGAGGTCGTCATAAGATCCAGGATCTGTATGAGCCTGTGTCATACAGAGTTCTGAGGGCACCAGCCGAAGGTGGGGCAGTGTACACCATAGCGCCTGTAGACAATCCGACTAAGTCCCGGCATGTTAATCCTGCCCTGCTGGAGGCTGCTGTCGGGCTAGACCCTTCTGGTGGCCCTGCTGCCGTTCTGTCACCCTCCTTAGATCATTCCAAATCAGAGGAGGAATACTTTGGTGACTGGGATCTGCTGGTCCTCCGGGAAGAGCCTCCCTTGGTAGAACAGACTCAAACCAACCCAGCGTACCCGGTTTTGGACCTTGTCAGGGTTCCCAGCACTGCGAACGCAGCCTCACCAACCATCCATTCAGATACCAGTGAAGTTGCAGTCCGTCGGACAGCCCGGTCAACAGCAGGCCACCATTCTAACATCAATCGCCTCCCGAGGGCCGTGGGGTTACCGGCAGGCGGTGCAGTACACCGGCCGGACCCGCTGGTTAATTCAGTCTCTGCCCTCTTTAGACCATGGGATTAGAAAACTGTTGGGTTTGCTCGATCGTCGGGGCGACGATCCAAAAGTTGGGGTAGATTGTAGCAGGTTGACTGGTCGCAGGTGGTTTCAATCACTTCATTCTCTTTGGACCAATCAGGAAGTTACTGCATGCTATATAGGCGGGGGGTGTGACATCTTGACCCGTTACTCTTTGTTGCTGGAGGTACATTTCCGCTCTGGGTCCTCTCGCGTTCGCGGCGCGTTCACGGTTGTGGAACAGGTAATGTAGTGTGCTTAATTGTTCTTTTACTTTGGCCTTGGTTGCGTTGGGATGACCATTACAGAGTGTATTGTCTCTTTGCAGTGTCTCCCTGTCACCAACCCAGGCTTTCCTTTAACTGAATCTGGTTGAGCGGTGCCGCTGGTAGGTCGGACAAACCTTTCTCCTCATGTATTTTAATGAGTGAGTTGTCAAGTAATCTGCCGTTTTATTGTAGGCTGTGTGTAGCTGTATGAGAGCGGCAGGTGTACGGGTGCGACACTCCCTGACTGGGTCGTAAAATTGCTTCGCCGTGCGCTGGTATCTGCACCAACCCCTCCCTTCCCTGCCACGCTGCTGTTTTGTCTCCGTTTTATTTGATTACAACTACAACTCGTAGTTGAAGCGCCCGGATTTGTCGCTCAAAGTGTCGGGCAGGGCTGTCTGATTGCGACCCGAATGATAGTTTGCCTTCTTTTTGGGTCGCCTGTGTTTTGCTACTATGTGTATGGAGTTTGTTATGTTTATGGGTTTATTTGTTAAACTATGATTTAAGTGATTTTGGTTTATATTTCTTTTATTTAAGTTCTAATGAAAAGACTAATTTTGTTGATTATATTGTCTATTTTTGTCATTTTGGGTTGGTAGGCTCTAGGCAGCCATTAAGACACCTTTGCTGCCTAGATTTGCCTTGAAGTAGTTTTCGTTTATTTTTTGGTTTATTGATTTACTTTCCCTCCCAATAACTGTATGCTCTCCTTCCATAGTTGCTGAGTGCCGAAGGTGGTGGTGTCGGTGTCCCAGGTGGTAGTGTCTCCCTCTCGTGTGCTGTGTTTTCCCCCGTTTGGTTTAATTTGAGTTTTGCTTGCTGTAGTGTGTGTTTGTGTGTGCACGTGTGATTGGGGTGATCCTTCCCTGAGACCCCACACCCCGTTGGCCCTGTCCCTCCACCGGTAAGGCCTCAGTACCTACTTTCCATATTTAGTAGGTCGGGTATTTTAAATGGTATTTTATATTTGATGTTTTAGTAATTGTAGTAAATAAAATTATTGTTATAGCGGAACTACGTCTCTGGCTTCACGCATAAATCGAACTTGTGTGCTTTCTGTATTTAAATTAATTGTCGTACGATCCCATTCTCGGGGTGAAATTCCCCGGGTGGCGTTGCCGGTGTCATCGGTGTCGAGCGGGCCAAAAAGGCGCTCCACACCCACAGAGTTCCACTCGCCACAATCGCATGGGGGGTTAGAATCATGGGATGCCGCGTCACTCCTTCGGGCTATGCCCAGCCGGGCTCCGTGGCAAGCCCGGCCACCAGACGCTCGCTGTCAGGCCCTCCATCTGGGCCTGGCTCCAAATGGGGGCCCCGGGCTTCCTCCGGGCCGGGTAGCTCATTTCCTCTTCCGCTTTTTCATAGGATCTTTTTGGACCATTCTTAGTCTGGCCCCTCGCCTGAGACCACGTTGCCAAGGGTAACCCTACCAGGAGCACAAGGCTCCCGACAACACAGCCCTCAGGGTCATAGGGACACACAAACCTCTCCACCACGATAAGGTGATGGTCCCCAGAGAGGACAATACACACGTATATCTCTAATAATATATATAATTCTCTCTAACTAATTGTAATTTTGTGTGGTGAAAAACCTGGGAATTTTAGTATAATACAGATTACAATGTAAACTACGAGCATGAATTCGGGACATAACTTAGCCAGGTTTCTGATATAAGCATTGGCTTGTTGTTAAGAAGCTGATGGAGTCCTTAACGTTTTAAAGAAAAAATGCAGCGCATCTTGATAAACACACCCATAAAACTCAATATCAATCAGTGTCACTTTGACCTGGAAAATATTCCTTTCAGCACAGCTGTGCCTTTGTGGATGTAGGACAGATGCACGTTAATAGCCTTCTCTAAGGCAACACTGATTGGCCACTTATGAAGAAAATGAGACCATAATGGGGGTAGTGCATCAGAAGAGCTTTGTGACTGTGCTACTCCGACAAAATGAAACTGGGGAAAGCACTTTATGCAGACAGGGTTGCCGATATGGTGACTGGGTTATCTTTGGTTTAATCAGCAAGGCTCTGGCATCTGTCTACTGATAAAACACATGTACACAGCACCAGCTTGTGAAAACACAAACACACTTAAGAGATAAGGACCACAATGGACCCTGCCCCCAGAGTTACTTTTGCTATGGCTGTCAAGCTTTCAGTAAAAAACAGATAGTGGTTATACACGTCAAATCCATTCAAAAATATCCCGTTATGTCTTTATTACAACAGTTTCACTGTGCCAATTAGTCACCTGTAAGATTTTATCCAACTCTTAGACCACAGACATTAAGCGATGTACACTTGTGTTGAGGTCACTTAAAGTTTCCTTTTCCACAAGTAGAATTCATTTTTAAGTTAGGTAGTTATGTATTTAAGTATTTACAGAGGAGATGATAAGAGAGTAAAGTCCTGGACACATCAAACCCATATCAAAGAACTGGCAATGACGAAGGACATTTGTTGTGCCACTTCACAGTGCCTTTGTCTTGGCCAGAAAGTTGCACTTGAACACACCGCAAGGACTACAGTCAATGACTTACTTGTTAACTGTGCCTATAGAGGCAATAACTTGTTAGACCAGCAGGTAACAATAGTCATGTATTTGTCATGCAAAAATGTAACTCTGAAGACTTAGGAGATATAAACCCACTAATGTACATGATTAATTACATAACTATTGACAGTTTAATATATGGAAATATTGTGTTATTGTATATATTTAATTTACGATGTTGATAAAAATTATTTCATATTTCCTTCATATAAATAATCCTCAATATAAATTATATATTCCCATCCTCATATAATCCCATATCCCCAGAATTCTATCTCACTCGCCACATTGTTGATACTTAAACTGTAAGGTTTATGGAAATTGTAGAAAATGATTTCACTGCAAACTGCCAATCCCACACTGATTCATTTCACAATGATATGAAAGAGGTAAAATCATCTAGAAACACAAATTACAGTTAATACATTTGGTGATCAATAAAGTCACCTAATTGTACACAGTCAATATACAGATATTTATATACAACATACTGTGTTAGTTGTTAAGTCAGTGATGACATCAACACATAGAAAATTAAATAACAACATCAAGGGAAAAATAGTCTTCTATAATCATCCATGTTTGCTAATACCAACATTATTAACCGTTCAATATGTCAAACAATATGTTCTGCTAATCAGGAAATCTAAAACCATTACCGCAGAAAAAGCAGTGGAGAGACTCAGCATCTGTTGTAGAATAATCTACATGAAAAGACCAGTGGAACCCCCTACCCCTCACACTGCTCTTCACCCCTCCCTGTTGGCCGACAGAGGATTCCACCTGAATGACATTTACAAATTACCCGGCCCAGAGTGCTCAGTCCTCTGACCCGTGAGCCTCTGCTCGGCACCCGGAGAGACTCGCCAGCGCTTTGTCATATAATTACTGCAAATCCCCTGAAAGTAGCCCACTCCACACACCCTTTGCCACAACGATCATCCCACACACACTGCATCCCTTGGATAAGCACATGTCAGTGCAGGAGAACAAACTTGCAGTGCTGAATGTAATGTTATGCTGCTATCTACAACTTTACGCATTTACACAGATGAAGAAGAAAATGTAAATCAGCTGTAAGATAGTGTGTTAGTAATAATTGTAGTCCATAGAAAAATTGGGACTATATTTAAGAACAAAGCAATTCGTAATTTAAAGCAATTTAAATTAAATGAGCTTAATGCATACTGGAAGAAGTTACAAAACATTTGCTTTGATTCACTGATGTTCCCATTAAAAACATTCAGTAGAAATGACAGGATGAATATTGTGCAGGATTCTCAGAAGTTCTTGTAGATGCAGGTCATTGGAAATGTCCTAGCTGTTTCAGACTGCCCCACTCACCAGTGTGAGTTGGCTCCAGTCCACTCATACCCTGAAAAGGATGCAGATTTAAAGAACTAAAATGGTTAGATGCTTTAAAGGGATCATACCATACTATACTCTGTTCATGTAGTCCTAACCTTGTTACTCAGAATTTGTATTCACCAGCAGAGACGAGTCCTAACACCTTTGTTGGCTCATGTCTCGGTTGTTGTCATCCAGCATAGCATCACAATCTATATTTGCTTAAATTATTAGAAACAACACACAAATATACACTCACCGGCCACTTTATTAGGTACACCTGTCCAACTGCTCGTTAACACTTAATTTCTAAGCAGCCAATCACATGGCGGCAACTCAGTGCATTTAGGCATGTAGACATTGTCAAGACAATCTCCTGCAGTTCAAACCGAGCATCAGTATGGGGAAGAAAGGTGATTTGAGTGACTTTGAACGTGGCATGATTGTTGGTGCCAGAAGGGCTGGTCTGAGTATTTCAGAAACTGCTAATCTACTGGGATTTTCACGCACAACCATCTCTAGGGTTTACAGAGAATGGTCCGAAAAAGAAAAAACATCCAGTGAGCGGCAGTTCTGTGGGCGGAAATGCCTTGTTGATGCCAGAGGTCAGAGGAGAATGGCCAGACTGGTTCGAGCTGATAGAAGGGCAACAGTGACTCAGATAACCACCCGTTACAACCAAGGTGGGCATAAGAGCATCTCTGAACGCACAGTACGTCGAACTTTGAGGCAGATGGGCTACAGCAGCAGAAGACCACACCGGGTGCCACTCCTTTCAGCTAAGAACAGGAAACTGAGGCTACAATTTGCACAAGCTCATCGAAATTGGACAATAGAAGATTGGAAAAACGTTGCCTGGTCTGATGAGTCTCGATTTCTGCTGCGACATTCGGATGGAAGGGTCAGAATTTGGCGTCTACAACATGAAAGCATGGATCCATCCTGCCTTGTATCAATGGTTCAGGCTGGTGGTGGTGGTGTCATGGTGTGGGGAATATTTTCTTGGCACTCTTTGGGCCCCTTGGTACCAATTGAGCATCGTTGCAACGCCACAGCCTACCTGAGTATTGTTGCTGACCATGTCCATCCCTTTATGACCACAATGTACCCAACTTCTGATGGCTACTTTCAGCAGGATAAAGCGCCATGTCATAAAGCTGGAATCATCTCAGACTGGTTTCTTGAACATGACAATGAGTTCGCTGTACTCAAATGGCCTCCACAATCACCAGATCTGTGCCAGATCTGACAAATCTGCGGCAACTGTGTGATGCCATCATGTCAATATGGACCAAACTCCCTGAGGAATGCTTCCAGCACCTTGTTGAATCTATGCCACGAAGAATTGAGGCAGTTGTGAAGGCAAAAGGGGGTCCAACCCGTTACTAGCATGGGGTACCTAATAAAGTGGCCGGTGAGTGTAGGTAACTGGTTTATTTTGACACAGCAGATGTGTTTTCTTAGTGGAAATTGATTGAGTAAAACATTTGAAAACTAAAAACAAATGCAAAGAACCAAAGTTCCGATGAACCTGAATGATTCTATAATGGCTCTGTGTGATGAAAACTGTCAGGCATCAAGAACCAGCTGAACTTTTGTCTGTATTAACTGAAGTTTATTAAGACTGATGTTTGTATAAAAATAAAGGTAACTTTGGAGCGTCTGTGTTTTGGTAAATATCTGGAACAAATTGGGCTTTATATGCTTATTTTCTACTTGTCAGTAATAGTTGTAACTAAATGAATATAATCATGGTTCTTGCAAAATAATATAACAGCTTTACAAACATTTCACAGTATTTGTGAAATCCCTCCCCAGTCTGAGTGACTGATGCATTGTTCAACCCTTCTCCTCCTCTCCGGTGCTCCGGAGCATATATATCTGTGATGTTTGCTTGTTGCTAGCTCTGTCTGTCCCTTGATTGCACACGAGTAAGAAAATGAAAAGGATGATCTTATTGAACAACTTTAAAGCACTTGGGCCATTTCATGTAGTCCTTTGGAACGGCCCTCATTCTGCCACTGTTACCCAGCCTAGCTTGTCTGGGTCAGCCGTCTGTCTCCAACAACATGCACAAAATGTAAAATAAGATTCTCATTCACTCCCGCTCCTCCCCATCATCCCTCAGCAAGGCATCTTTTTTTCTATTCTAGAACTGATCACAGGCCTAATCCCAGTGTAAACACATTCCCAGACAGCTGGGTTTGTAAAAATAAAATACATCGACTTTCTTTTGTCTGGTTTGTAAAAAGAACTATGTTCAATTCACCCCAGGCAGCATTGGGTTTGCCCAGACATATACATTTAAAAGGTTCAGCACAAGTGAATTCACCAATATGTAATTAGCTGAGATGATTTAATTTATGTTGTCAAGGTTGAATAAAATTTTCAAAAGAATATTCATTCAACATCAATGCAGCTTTTCATGACGTTGTGGGTAGGATACGTTGAGTACAATAAAAACCATCAATGAAAAATAGACAACTATTTGGTAGAGTACATTTTAAATCAGTATATCTTAACAAAACCTAATTTGACAATAACTAAACACAATTTATTCATCTATACTACTTGGTTGAGGAATTGTATCATTAACATTTTTGGCAGGATTGTTGTTATCACCACAAAGGAAAAATAAATTTAAAAAAATTAATAAAGTTATTAAAGGATTAAAAGCAAAGCAAAGTAAAGCAAATCCCAACCGAAACCCTATACAGACATGCAAGTGCAGAGTGGTGGAAACCCTGTTGGATAGGGGGAAAGACTTGATAGACACACAATGCTACTTATACTATAAATACTATGGGAATTTGAAACAAAAAGGGTGACTTAGGCCAGAAGAGGGCAGCTGAAATGAGACTGAAAATCAAAACTTTGAAATTCATAAATATGTCAGTTACCCAAATGTATGATGCCCCGTCACCCACAGCCGGGATGTTGAGCCACTGCAGTTGCCAATGTCCCCTTTTCTTCCTCAGGGTCCATTCAAGTGAATTTCATATGCCTTCATGTTACTGTCCTTGTTCCCTAGTTAATACAAGGCATGAGGAGCTTGGTGGGGGAGCCAGGTGCATCTGCTGCAGCTCTTCATCTCCATCGGACTCTCAACTTGTATCCCCTTCAGCTTTCCATATTGTTCGCAGTCTGTATCTCACTGCCACACACACGCACACGTCTTCACACACATACATATAATCCCTTCTGCCCAGTGTTTAAGTCTATTCACCATCCTACTAAATGAGATCTTCCACCAGAGAGTAAACAATATCTGGCAGAGAGACAGAGAAGCATACAGAGTAGAGGATTCACTCGCCTCTTTTAACATCTTGTCTGTCTTAGAGGGGAACAGAGAGCGCCAGAGTGGAGGGTGCTAAACTGCCTCAGCTGGCAGCCGTTTGGTTCAATGGCCTTTTAATTTCAACTCATTTTCTACCACGATTAGAACCAGCTTACATATCCACCTCAGTTTGTATGTCTTTGTATGTCTTCAAATGTATTTCCATTCCCCTAAAGTGCAAAAAAATCATAATATGATGAGTTTGAAAGAGGCTTGCTTTTCACTTCACAAAAACAAGTCTCAGATTCTGATGAACTCATTGTTATCTGGGGTTTTTTCATTTCACAATACTTTCTGAATGCTTAGATTTAAGTAAGTCTTTGATCCTTTTAGTATTTCTTCGAAATGGGAATCGAAACGTCACTCAAATAGGATTGGTGACTCTCTTGCAAAAATACAGGGAATATTCACACTAAAAAAATTATAACTGACTCCGTTTGTTTTAGAGCATAATCCTCAGACTTTTTAAAGTCTCCTTGTAATACATTTGTTAAAAAATCACCGTACTTGTAGGTCAAACAGGGTGCTGCTTCGTCAATAACTTCCAGGGGACGCTATGGAGGCAATTTTTCCATTTTGATCCAAAACTCCACATCAGGTCTGTAAAAGTCATCACGCAGGACACTCACAGAGGTTTTCAAGAGTTTTGGAGTGTGCCGAGGCTCAGAAGATGTGCTTGAACTTTCATGCGAAGACGATGTCGTCACGGCAACAAAGTTGGTCCAAAACTCCCAATATTCACTTTAACCTATCATCACAGTCTTACGTCTTATATTCCCAGATTTGAAGTGGATCAGATTCAAGGGCTAGGAGATGGACATCCAACTGTAGAAATTTGCATTGACCTAAGCCAATAGGTGGCGCTATACTTTTTCGAAAATCACTGAATGGCATTATTTATAGTCCTACACAAGCATCATGAATAAACATTTCTAGCAAGAAATATCAATGTTCCTTGGAGATATAGCATTTTGCATTTTGTCCAAAATTGTCCAAACTGGACGAACCATCACGCCCAGGCAGTTTTATGAAAACTCTTGATTTTAATAACATTTGACCCCATGGGTGTCAGGATCAACTTGCCCGATTTTGAAATCGATCGGATCTAAACTCTCGGAGGAGTTCGTTCGTTTGTAAATGCAAAAATTGAAGGAAAATGCCAATAATACAGACAATCACTATAGCGCCCTCTAATGTTCAAATATTCTGAAAATATTTGGGGATGTTCTAGGACTCAATGTGAACATGTCCTAAAGATTATTAAAACGTGTTTTTCACAAAATTCAAAATGGCGGACATAAAACGGTAGGCGCATTTGCATACCATAATTGACTTTTTTGTAGAGCACAACCAAGAGCACCTGTGTGAAAAGGTTCCAGCTCAATCGGTAAAAGTGGGGGAAAATTTCCCCATAGGGAGCACTTATGGGGGCGCTAGAGAGCTACTCCTTGCACGTCGGAGTACTGGCCAGATGATTACAGATGCAGCCGAGGAACCCTGCGGCCGTCGGACGAAGCATTCGCAAGTCAGTGGTCGTTAACCGTGTGGAGCAACGCCAGGAATGCCACTTTGCAAACCTTATCTTTGACATTATCATGGTCTTAGGCCTTTAATGTCAACATATCTTCTGATGTGCCATTAAAAATTGAAGCCTCTCAGAATACCATACATGAGCCAATTTCCTTCAATATCTCAATCACCAGACTACATTTTGTCATTTTCAGACTAGATTTAAAAGGAAACAATCAATACTTTCATGACCAATCCACTTTAGGCCGAGAGTACACATCACCATGGTGATAACTAGGACATTCTCATGTACCAGTTCAAAACAAAAGCCTCTCAAAATATCATACATGACCCAACTTCCTACAAATCATTCAAAAGGTGTAAATTGCTCCCTACGCACATAGTTTAATGTTTCGTCCAGCAAAATGCAACTTTTAGAGCCTAAGATCTCAAGAGCACACTGTGTGGATTTGAAAAGAATCGGGTTTAATCCCTGGGAGGAGTTCGGTCTTTTACAACTGTAAGAAATCATGAAAATATGCCAAAAAGGCACATCTTCAATGATTAAATGCAGCGCCCCCTAATCTTTAAAAATAATGAAAAAATTATGATGTGTTCAGGGGTTCAATGTTGACACATACTAAGGTGAGGGCAGGCCAAGCCATTTGGAAGTTATAAATCTTACCAGATTAAGCCATACCCCTTGCAAAGTTCATTAACCGTAATATCTTCTTAAAACCATAAGTCAGTTAGAAATGATCATATGGATGTTTAAAGGGTGAGAAGATGAGAAATATGAAGTATAGCGCCCCCTATTCTTCAAATATTATGAAAAAATTAGGGTGTGTTCAGAGCTTAAATGTCTACACAAGTTAGACAGGTTATGTCTAACATGAAATGATCGTATGGATGTTAAAAGGGTGAGAAGTTTATGAGATATGAGAAATATGGAAGCGTTAATTAGCCCATATCTCATCGAAACAATGAGCTATCAGCACTTATATATCAAGGGCACATTGAAGCAATAATGATCGACCGAAGGTTTTGTGACAATCAGACTCAGTGTTTAGGAGAAATTGCCAAAAATGGGTTTTTCACCAAAATTCAAAATGACGGAAAAAAAAATTCTACAGTGTGCTATAGAGCAGTGTTTCTCAACAGGCGTTTGTAGTGGGTCGCGGGCCTTTGCATGAAAACAAAAAAAAAAAAGGGAGAGCGGAGTGTTGGTTTTTCTTTCCGGCTCGTCCGTCCATGTTTTCAGTCAACGCGGCAATTACAACGCGAAAGCACCCCCCCCCCCGTCAACACCGCTAGCACCACCCCCCCCGTCGTCAACATCGCCAGCACCCCCCCCGCGGTCGGCAACACCGCTAGCACCCCCCCCGTTGACCGATCGATTTGGGTCGCGGCTTGTCATTAAGGGGTCATGGGTGGGTCCCGGGGCCAGACCAGTTGAGAACCACTGCTATAGAGACATTTCTTTATACCCAAATGTGAGATGTAAAATTTAACTACTTTTTGAATATGATAAAGGCTCCAAAAAGGCCCTTAGTTTGTGAGAATAATAATGATTCCTGGAAATACAATAGGTTCCTCTACAACTAGTCGAGGTAGCGAACTAGTAGCGAGGACCCGAATAATAATATTAATTCCTTAAAATACATTAATTCCTTAAAATACATTAGGTTCCTCTACGACTAGTCGTAGCGAGGACCCTATAAATTCCTTCATGCATGTGGAGGGGGAGGTGCGTGTGTGTGGGGGGGTGAGTGAGTGAGTGTGTTGGTGAGATAAGGAGGGAAGAGCTCAGGAAGGGAGCTACCTGAAAGCTAACTACTTGTGTTCCTCATATAGTTAAACATCTGTAGGTAACTCTTTATGTGGAGGGACAGGTGTATTGGTTAGTAAATTAGATATCAAAGAAACAAGGAAAGATTCAAAGCAAAGAAGATCTTATGCGGAACAGTGAGGCACAATAGCGGTTAACTTTGTCACTTCACGCAGTTCATGAACACAAACTCTCCTTAAACAATACAGTTAACATCAAAACAAAAAAAATCGACAAATGCTACTCTAACTTTTGCCCAAACATAGCCTTACTGTGCGTTGATAGGATTGCTGGGTTTCCTTGAGTCTCGTTTAACTCATCTGTTCGGTCCTTTGTAGCAGGAATTGATTGGGGATAATGAGGACTGTTGGGTCTCTCTGGCGTCATTCCTCATGGAAAGCAGTTTAATATTATATTGTAATATGTATTGTAAGCCTAAAAAAGCCTATAAATAGTATTGCACCAATAAGACAAATTTCTCCAAACTAAATATCTAATAAGATCACAAAAAGTGTCATTAGAACTTGTTCAAGTTAAGGGCAACCATTGCCATGTTGATATAAAAGTGAACCATATCCATCTCTCAGTTACATGTATTTTAACACATTGACAATATCAGCTTTATACAGCAGGTTACCAACATCTGGAGAGAATGTCATGTCAATAGCTCCTTTGGAAATATATTTACTGAGAAAAATGGTGATGTGTTCAACTAACAGGAGACCTGTGCAGGGCTCTTTTGAAATACAGAGCAGCTTGGTGTGTGAATTTGAGGTGCCCCAGCAGTGTCGGCAGATGTCACGTGACCGTTGTGACCCTCAGTGCCCTTCTAGGGGAGAAAAAGGAGAAGGCGAATCTTGCACATTGGACAATATAATTTTCAGCACAGAGGGCACAACTAGCACAATACCTGGATCTGTCAGAGGATAATATACCCCAGGTGGATCATCAGTTGGATTTTCGTACAAATGTATTTAAACTCTGATTAACAGCAACAATCTGGCATGTGTCTTTCATTTTTTTGGGTGTGTTGCATCTACTAGACCATTAACTACAACTTTACTTGCAACATAATCTTCACATTGACTTTTGAAGAATAGATATTCTTGATCTTGTGATATTGGAGTAAATTGTCAATACGTTAGCTACTAGGTCATTAACACCCTGCTCTGATTCAGAAAATGTAGTGGTACTAAAAGATATAAATAGTATAACGCACTTAAGACTTACTTTTGCATTGTGAGTTCACATTACCACATTACCACATTGACTATATTATTGACAGTCATCTTTGAAAAAATACGACATGATCACAGAGTAGAAGTTAACATAGACATGTAACATCAACCATTTGTTTTGAGGATTACGGATTCAGGTTTCGTTTTTTGTCTGTGGCCATCCTGTTTTTTTTTTTGTCGTTGAACAAATCAACCCCGATTATTCATACATTTAGAAGTACACAGAAGAGTTGTTTAAATTGTTTTATTTTGTTTGACTGCACTTTAACTTTTAAAGTTTTTTCCATTTCATTTTTCCCTGGATGATGCTCTTAGAGAAATTGCAAAAAGTGGAAGTTGAAAGCCAGTAGCGCTTCCCTCTCAAATTTCCATGCTATTAACAAACTACAATCCACAGCATTCCCTCACTTTGTCTCCACCTCTCCATCCTTTGTTCCGCCATGGGACTGGCCTTGCTGAGACCCGCTGTCTTTTTGAATGAGGATACACAGCCACTGTTCCGCTAAATCAAACCGAGGCTCTCTTCTCCTATGTTCTTCCACCCTCAACCTTGCTTCTTAGTTAGTCTATTACATGGCAACTCATGTTTCTACACATGTTCCGTGGCTTTCTTCATTTCAAAGTATTTCACACTGGCTTACGCCGGCTATAATGACTTGACGCTTACAGACATGAAGCTGCCTCATATTGAGCAGGTCCGTGAAATAATATCTTGTGATTTCCTCTCTCTTGGTTTATCGTTCACCCAGCATATTTAAACTATGGTGTTGCATGCTCTTATCCAGTACTAGAGGGTGAAGGGAAGGAATCCACTGCTGATTTAGTTGGAAGAGAAGCTAAAGTTCTATTTATCATGAGAGCTAATGGGATCAAAACTCTGCACATCATCCTTTTAACAGCCAACATACACAAGACTGAAAAAAACGAAAAAATATCACAATGGCAAAAATATGATACAAATATCTCAACCTAGAAGATAAATATTCTAGCTAGAATATAAATATTATAGATGGGTTACTAGTATGAATGGTACACACAACCAGGTATGCTCCACAGTTCCCTATTCCAGCGCTACCACTTGCCTGCGGCTCAGCGTATAGATGGAAAGTGACACCGTGATTGTGTGTGGGGCAGGGCCATGCTTAGATGGGGGTGTCACTTCTGCCTAGCTTGATTGCCACATTCGGCGGGCACAGCGGCAAGGAGTTAAATTGAGGGAGAAAAGGTCAGGAGCCATTGGTCATCGGCTCTCCCTCTTCGGAATGACTTAGGCCTACAGGAGGAAAATGAAAACAGACAGGGCCTGACCCGGGCACTGCAACATGATCCAGCAGCCGGCAAACCAAAGGGAGAAGAATGTGCACCGATGGGCGTGGAAAATAAAAGTGATAGGTGGATGGAGGGGCTTGGGGCATCAGCTTTGTCACTGAATGCTTTGGATAAAATTGTCAGCTAAATGACATGTAATGTAATCAATGAAAAGAGTGGATCTGTTAAAGGTGTCACATTCAAACGAATGCACAAAGCTGTGGTAGGAAGAAGACCATGGCAAGAGTGATAATAATCCATGACAAATAAATTGTTATGGTTTGTCTCTGACCCCAAGTGCACGACACCAGACACAGCTTAAGTTCAGCCGGAAATACGGCGTAGTTTATTTTACAATCAAAATCCGAGAAAACAAACAAAAACGAGAACTGCCTCCTTAATTGGCAGGTGGGGAAAAAACAAAAAAAAAGGCAACTCCAAAAACTCTCTTAGTCCGTGGGCGCTCTTAGTCCAATCAAAAAAAAGGAAAACTGACTCAATACTCACAGGAAACAAAACTCAGAGTAGAAAATCCAGAAGCCTCTCCAAGAGCACAGGGGAAGAACAATATCTCTCTCTCTCTCTCTCTCTCTCTCTCTCTCTCTCTCTCTCTCTCTCTCTCTCTCTCTCTCTCTCTCTCTCTCTGAGTGGAAGGAGTGCGGAGTGAACGGAGCGTGGCGTGAGGTGAATTGTTTGATTGTGATTTCTAGCTTTAATTTCGGATCTTTTAGTGTAAATGTGTGGTTGTGTGTGTGATTTTGGTTTCTGTCTGTCTTAATTTGTGCGTGTTTGTAGCCGATCGGCGTGCAGCACGCACAGATGGACCTCACGGGGCTAACACGGAAGCACGGCTTGAAGCTCGCGCCGTGCTTCGCGTGTTCCGTGGAGGACTGTGGCTTGGCCAGGGGGGGTTGGTGGGTCACGGTAGCGTGAAGTCCGCTGCACGGATGAACCACGCGGTGGTCATCTTCGTGTAGAGCGTGGAGAAGGCGCGCAAGGTGGTGGCGAGCGGCGTGGTGGTGCGCGGCACCCTCGTTCCCGTGCTGCCTCTCGCCGAGCCGGCGGTCAGAGTCACGGTCTCGAACGTTCCGCCGTTCGTGCCGGACGATGCGCTGCTCGGCGAGCTGGTGAAGCACGGGACGGTGGTGTCCCAAATGAGGAAGGTGTCCTCAGGGTGTAGGTCTCCTCTGCTGAGACATGTGGTGTCGCACAGGAGACAGCTCCACATGGTCCTCACCAAGACAGGCTCTCAACCTGGTGATCAAGGTGAGGATCGAGGGGTTTGAATACGTGATGTTCGCTACATCGGACGATGGGAGGTGTTTCCGGTGTGGTGGAGAGGGACACCTGGCGAGGGGTTGTCCAGTGAAGTCCTCCTCCCAGAACCGGGAGGGTGCTGGGGGGGCCGGGGAGGAAGAGGGGGCTGGGGAAGCCCAGGAGGTTGTTGGAGAGTTGGGTGAGGGGGTGAGTGAGGCCCGGCCGGTCGGTCAGGTGGGTGAGGGGGTGGGTGAGGGAGTGAGTGTGGCCCAGCCGGTCGGTCAGGTGGGTGAGGGGGTGGGTGAGGGAGTGAGTGTGGCCCAGCCGGTCGGTCAGGTGGGTGAGGGGGTGAGTGTGGCCCAGCTGGTCGGTCAGGTGGGTGAGGGGGTGAGTGTGGCCCAGCTGGTCGGTCAGGTGGGTGAGGGGGTGACTGTGGCCCAGCCGGTCGGTCAGGTGGGTGAGGAGGTGGGTGTGGGGATGGGTGAGGCCCGGCCGGTCGGTCAGGTGGGTGAGGGGGTGAGTGTGGCCCAGCCGGTCGGTCAGGTGGGTGAGGGGGTGAGTGTAGGAGTGAATGGAGAAGCGAATGTAGCCCAGTGGGCGAGTCTCGTGTGTGACAGAGTGAAAGAGGGGACGAGTGGGATGAGTCGTGAGAGCGACTGTAAAGGAGCTCGGGGGTCGCTCGATGGTGGGATGGGCGTCTCCGACAGTGAGGAGGAGATGGAGGAGGGGAGGGTGGGCTTTAAGGTCCCCCACCTGAAGAGAAAGACGAGGGCCAGTAGAGGAGGCTCTCAGGCAAAGAGGGGAGGGGCGTCGAGCAGAGGGGAGGCGGGGGGTGGGGAGTCCGACTCCTCTTCGGGGTGGGGCTCTGCCATCAGTGTCTCCTCCGGTGGGACGGTCTCCAGGAGGTACGGGGTGGGGCAGGTGAAGGAGTTCCTGCTGGCCACCAAGAACGAGAGGGGAGTGAGGCTGGAGGACTACTTCTCTGACGTGGAGAAGTTCGCTCGCTCTGCCCGACACGGCAGCATGAAGAAGGGAGCTGGAGACTTCACCCAACAGGAGGTCTACAGGTTGAGGAAGTTCCTCCTCAAGCCCAACCGAGAAGGGGGGAGCACAACCGGGACCGAGTGAGGCGTCAGTCCGGCTGAGGAGGTTCCTGAGCGGGGCGGCCCATTGGAAAAGAGACTGATTTTTTGATTGATTATATTAAATAAATTATAAATTATATACCTGTTAGATTGTCTAAACATTGATATTGCTTTACGAAAAAATAAAGGTTTTTTAAAAATCAAATCAAAATATCTCTCTCTCTCTCTCTCTCTCTCTCGCAGCAAGCCACTGGCAGATCTGATCCTTAACTCCCCCGTAGGATGAGCTAACGAGCTGCAGCTGCGATGATGAGCAGGGCGGAGTCAGGTGTGCTCCGGTGTGCCCCCAGCTCGTCCTTGCCGCCCGGCGTGCGACGGTCTGGCTGGTCGAGCCCTAACATAAATTCCACTTAGATCCATGCTTCATGAGAAAGATTAAACATTCAATTCATTTTATTTTGTATAGCCCAAAATCGCAAATTACAAATTTGCCTCAGAGGGCTTTACAGTCTGTACACATGCAACATCCTCTGTCCCGAAACCCTCACATCGGCACAGGAAAAACTCCCCAAAATATGAAAAAACGCTTCAATGGGGAAAAAATGGGAAGAAACCTTAGGGAGAACGTCAGAGGAGGGATCCCTCTCCCGGGATGGACAGACTGCAATGGATGTCATGGGTACAGAATCAACAATGTAAAAGATGTACAATACATTAAATTTCTCTAACAGAAATGATACAAGTAATTGCAAGTAGCAGAACAGGTATACGGCAGGACCACTGCAGGGACAACCACCATCAGGTCGAACCACCATTCACAGAGGCTTCTGTGGGGAGGGAGAGCAGAAAGATGTTGGTTTATGATGACAGTAATATGAATCATATTTAAAGTAATGATGATGGCAGCAGCAGGTGTCAGCAGAGCCATGCCAGGAGTCAGAACCGGGGTCCGCACAAAACTATGATCCATGGAGACCTGCTAGGCGAGAAAGCACAAAAAACTCCCGGAAAGAAGCTTAATTAGTGATGTACATTAATAAAACATGGATGGTTGTGGAAGGAGAGAGTGAGAGAGTGAGAGTGAGAGAGGGGCTCAGTAGTAATAGTAAGGTGGCAAAGATGGCGGACCTGTCAATCATCCTGTCAATCATTTTTTGACATTTTGACACATTTTTATAATTTATGACCCTGATGATTTATGACCCTGTGCGTGCGGGCGTGTGTGCGTGCGTGTGTGCGTGTGTGTGTGTGTGTGTTAATGGTGATAAAACCATAAATTGTTTTTTTGGCAGAAGAAGGTTCACAGTCAGTATGAGCAGACCGGAAAACATGTCATTGAGGTGTTATAGACCACTCCCACCCACAATACAAGGTTTTGGGAAGTTTTCAAGTAATTTGTGCAGTACCCAATCCTACACTTTGTCAACCCGGAGCGACGATGGAACACTATGGTGGTGAGTGTCGTGTTTTACTTCTTATTACAGATTGTAGTACAAGTGCATTATACTTAAAAGTATATGTGAATGTTGTGTTTTACGTCTTATTGCATATTGTAGTACACATGCATTATACTTAAAAGTATATATTCATTAAGGTTTTCTCCACAAAATGGCTTCCCTGAGGTTAACCGTCTAAAGAACCAATGAGGTCTAGTGATTTATATTTGTTTCATTTTCATCATCTTAACGTATTTAACTTGTATTTACATGTATGTATACTATATCTTTTAGAAAGCAGCTACAGGAGGAATTTTGTTTCATTTTCATCATCTTAACGTATTTAACTTGTATGTATATTTCTTTTAGAAAGCAGCCACAGGAGGAATCCTAAAGCCTCTACAAAAAGAGGGGAAACAGACAGCCAGATCGTGCTAACAAGTCTTCAGGAAATACAAAAACAGGTTGAAGCACTGAGTGGTTTACCAGTAGCCGAGCATAGTGAGGAGCCTGTGAATGGTAAGGTGATATCCTAACATTTTGTCTTCTTTTATTTACCTTATATAACCCTGGGAAAATATTATTTTTGCATAGGGTGTTCTCCAAGAGGCCCAAACTGGGTTAAACCAACATTAAAAACGTGGGCGAAGGCTTCTACATCCAGGGAGACCTCGGGAGGTAATAATATTATTATTATTAAAGGACAACATTACAACATTTCAGGTTTTCCCGCACTAGATAACATTCAAAATGCTTTCTTCACAGGTCGTCGGGGTCCATCAGGGGCGACCCCATTGTATGATCCCCCAATAAAAAGGCAGGCTTTGGGCTCCAGCAGGCAGGACATCACTGCTAAAGGCCCAATCTGGGTTAAACCGACAATAAAAACGTGGGCGAAAGCATCTACATCCAGGGAGCCGTGGGGAGGTAATTAATAATATAATAATTAATATCTCAATCTACATTATTTAACTTGCAAAAATGTTTTTACACAGGTCCACCCCAAAAGTGCAGACAACCTTCGGAGACGCTGGCTGCACCGGGTGATGTGACGGACCTATTTACCCCGAGATACAACGAGTGGATAACCGACGAGGAAATAATACGCTGTGTTGAGGCTCTCGAAGCGGATGTTGACGAACGGCAAGATCAGGAGGCTGTAGGTGAGCAGAGAGATGCTGATGGTGCAGCACTGTTTGTACTGAATGCCGAAGAAAATAAGAGACATGAAGATTTGTTAAAGGAGATCCGTGATTTGCGCCATGCTAACCAGAATTTAACAACATTAGTGACAAATCTCTGTAAAGAGCAGGATGAGGTGAAGCAAACCCTAAAACGTCATATGAATGTACAAGAGAAAATAGGTGCGGCTATCATAGACCTCCTCAGAGCTAGGTCTAACCGAGGCGTCCTATAAGGTTTTTTTTTGTGTCATAAAGGGTCTGCAAAGTGTGTAATATGTCACCTCCCAGAAAAGTTTTGAAGCGTAGTACGGAGGACTGTGTGCAAAATCATGTGGTTATTGATGACAATCGGAGCCTCGATCCGGAGTTTCGGATCCTTCTCCAGGGTGTAGAGAATAACTTGGAGCTATTATGTGCTTTGGCTAGGAGTGAGAGTGAAGCTGTCGATGTGATTGATGTTGCTACTGCTAACGACGTATCTGGACAGGGGGGCATAAACACGCTGAGCGGCATCGCCCCCAAAATAACAACCCGACCCGATCCGGAGTTTCGGATCCTTCTGCAGGGTGCAGAGAATAACTTTGAGCTATTATGTGCTTTAGCTAGGAGGGAGAGTGAAGCTAACGCCGTAACGGATGTTGCTATGTATAATGGTATTGATCCCGAAATAACATCCCGTACTGCTGAACACGTACCGATAACCCCACCCTCTGACAGGGCCAATTCCCACGGTGTAAACCAGAGGGGGGAGGGGCCACCTCCTTCTCAGGAAGGTAGAGCGGAGACACACGCACCGCAAATGCCTGAGGGGGCTGGGGAAAGTTTTAATGTTACCAGGAGAGATATACCCTCATTCAACGCTTTTGAACTGCGGCAACGTGTTGATTTCAGAAACATCGATCTCACAGACATTGAGCGAGTGCCAGACCTGGTGAGAGACAGCGTGTCTGCTGTTATTGACCAAGCCATCGCCGAAGCGCCTGAAGGCAGCGTTCTCAATGTTGTTTTACGTGGTCCTTCGCTGGCTAGCGATGTGCAAGCAGTTCTCCGAGCAGACGACTCCTACAATGTAGATCTGTTTATGGAACAAATAGCCCAAGTGGTGCAAAGTAATGATGACACTATATCGGATGACGAATTGGAAATTGTGGTCTCAGTGGCCGGAAATAGAAATGGCGGCTCAGGGGGGCGTTTAAAGCTAGGGAATGTCCCTTATGATCAGATATTATCAAAAAAAGGGGGCAATCTGTACACACCAAACAACAGGGATAATAATCTCTGTTTCTCTATTTGTCTAGCACATTTTAACCATCCAGACGAGGACACAAGTTATAAATTAAGATATGCATTACAACTACACAACTCTTTGAATTTTGACCCCAATCACAAGGTCTCATTCGCCGATGTAGGTGTTTTTGAAAGGCATCTGGGATTGAAAATCATAATCTTCCACCATACTGCAGGACGTAAACGTCTGCAATGTTTCAAAACACATGACACACCCCACCCTAAGACAGTTTGGTTATATCTACACAATGACCATTATCACATGATTCTAAACAAGACAGCCTTTTTTGGGGCTTCATATGTGTGTCAGTATTGCTACGAGACATATGAGGTACGAATGTACCACAACTGTAAACAACTGTGCAACGTCTGTTATACAACAGAGTGTCAAACACACGCAACCAAAACACAGAAATGCAATGACTGTAAACGTATATGTAAATCAAAATATTGTTTCGATCAACACAAGCATCCAGAAGCAGTACACTCGGTCGTGCCATGCACAACTATGAAATATTGCGAGGCCTGTGGAAAAACACACTATGCCGGTAAAAAACCCCACACTTGCAAATCGAGCGTTTGTTTACACTGCAAGGCGCCCCGGTTGGAGGGTGAGGACGAGCACAAATGCTTCATACAACCCATTGAAAAGAAGGAGCCCCAAACAGCATACATTTTGTATGACTTTGAGACACGATTTCGCGGTGGTAAACACGAGGCGAATTATGTATGTGCGATGGATCTCGAGGGGGACAAATTTTGTTTCAGCACTTTAAAATGCGTGGACAACTTTGTGAGACGCTATAGGAGGGCCAAATACCGGGGTTATACATTCATAGCCCACAATGCATCTGGTTTCGACAACTATATTGTGTTGGAGTATTTTGTAAAACAGAAGATAACACCCGAGGTGGTCATGAGAGGGAGCCGTGTCATCCTGATGTATGACAAGGCATACCAACAGAGATGGGTAGACTCATTTAGTTTTCTGCCTATGCGTTTGTCGAAAACACCAGCGGCTTTGGGGTTTGAGGATCTGGAAAAAGGTTATTTTCCACACAAGTTCAACACAAGGGCAAACGAACGCTATGTTGGCAAATACCCAGACCCGTCATACTACGGATATGAGGCCATGTGCGACGCTGAAAAAACTTCCTTCATGCGCTGGTACACCACTGTTTGTGGCGAAAAATTTGATCTCCAGGCAGAGCTTCGCCGCTACTGTGTAAACAACGTAGAGGTGTTGCGGAGAGCGTGCACCATTTACCGCGAAACATTCTTAGAATGTACGCAGCTTGACCCTTTTTCTTTCACCACATTGGCATCGAGTTGTATGGGTGTGTTCAAAACATTGTTTCTCCCCAGGGACACTGTGGCTCTGACACACGAGGGGGCCTACACGAGGCAGAATAAGACATATTCTGATGTTTCCATGCAGTGGCTTGAATACGTGTCCCACACGGAGAATATAGAGATCAGACACGCACTCTGCCACGGGGAGCAAAAGTTTTCTCCGTTCTATGTGGACGGCTACAATACGGAAACAAACACTTGTTATGAGTTTGCCGGTTGTTTTTTCCACGGTTGTGTCAAATGTCATGTACAGAGCGACATGAACCCTGTCACCAAAGTCCCGTATGGTAGGCAATACAAGGCATTTATGGATAAAATAGATGCTCTGCAAAAACAACATGGTTTGAACGTTGTAGTGATGTGGGAGTGTGAGTGGGCCTCATTAAAGCTCTCCAGCGCTTCTGTTCAGGCTTTTATGGCCACATACAAAAAGCGTGAGCGTCTGGACCCCAGAGAGGCCCTCTTTGGAGGACGTACAAATGCTATGAAGCTATACCACACAGTCTGCGGTGATGATGAAAAAATCAGATACTACGACTTTACAAGTCTGTACCCAACTGTGCAGGCAAAAAAGCAGTATCCCGTTGGACACCCACAGATTATCGTCAGAGATTTTGAATCTATCGATAACTACTTTGGTTTCATAAAGTGTACGATGCTTCCACCCCGAGGTCTGTTTCACCCCGTCTTACCTTACAGGTGTCACGGTAAGCTCATGTTCCCCCTGTGTGGGTTGTGTGCTGAAACTTTGAACCAAACTAGCGCGTGTACTCACAGGGAGAGAGAGAGACAACTGTCGGGGGTTTGGGTCTCCCTGGAGTTGCAGAAGGCTGTGGAAAAGGGATATCGAGTTGTGTCTATCGATGAAGTCTGGCATTTCCCCGACAAGACGGACACTTTGTTTAGTGGGTATGTGAAGACGTTCATAAAATGCAAACAAGAGGCGTCAGGCTATCCAGGTCACGTCAAAACACAGGCCGATCGCGAGAAATACGTCTCTGACTATTTTGAAAAGGAGGGCATACAACTAAACCCTGACAAAATCTGTGTCAACAAAGCCATGAGGAGTTGTAACAAACTCCTCTTGAATTCTCTGTGGGGTCGGTTTAGCATGAGGGGCAACATGGCTTCCTGTGAGTTGATCACTGACCCAGCCCGGTTTACACAGTTGATGTTTAGCGATCAATTCGATGTGAGACAATTCTGTTTTATCTCAGATGAGGTGGCTTTGGTGCAGTGGCGTCATGCAGACAGTGGCAACTCTCGCGTAAAAGACGTCAATGTTTTCATAGGAGCCCTGACAACGGCCCATGCGAGATTATTGCTTTACGACCTGCTAGATAAGCTGCAGGAGAGGGTGTTGTATTGTGACACAGACAGCATAGTCTTCACATCAAGGGGTGACGACTGGGTCCCTCCCCTGGGCTCTTATCTAGGGGACTTGACTGACGAGTTAAACAGTGGTGATGTGTGTGGTCAGCCCGAAGAAGACTATATTACAGAGTTTGTATCGGGGGGCCCCAAATGTTATGCATACAACACACTCCAGGGTAAAACAATCGTCAAATGCAAAGGCATCACACTAAATGCCCGAAATGCAGCTGTTGTCACGCCTCGCGCTCTGATCGGTCTTGTTCAATCTTTTGTGGCCAATCAGAACACCCCTACACTGACGACTGTGTCTGAAACCATCAGACGGGACAAAAAGAGGTTCCATCTTAAAAACGAGACACTTTTCAAGAAAGTCCAGGTGGTGTACAATAAACGTCGGGTGTTGTCCGATTACACAACGCTCCCTTATGGCTACTAATGGTGATCAAGGATTTGATGCACGGTTACAACATCCATTTAGTCTGGTATTGAGCGGACCATCAAATTGCGGAAAGACTTTTTTTGTCAGGAATATTATCGAGAACGCCGAGAGGGTTATTTCACACCGTTTTGACAATGTTGTTTACATTTACTCGTGCTGGCAACCTTTATATGATCAACTACTTAAAATAAGAGACATCAGGTTTGTAGAGGGATTACCAGAGTCTCTATGTGATGATGCTTTGTTACCACAAGATAAAAACAATCTACTCATCATAGATGATTTAATGAATGACGCCAGTAATAATATAGAAGTTCAAAATGTTTTTACCAAATACGTACACCACAGAAACCTCAGCTGTATATATTTAGTGCAGAATCTGTTTATTCAGGGCAAAGCTAGCCGCACTATTAGTTTAAACACAAACTATCTCATATTGTTTAAAAACCCTAGGGATAAATATCAAATTACACTAATGGCCAGACAGATGTTTCCCGGTAATACTAAATTTTTTCTAGAAGCATTTAATGATGCAACGTACCCCGCCTATGGTTATCTCCTCATAGATTATAAAGCCATGACGCCTGAACACATGAGGCTCAGAACGGGTTTGCTAGCAGAACAACAGGTGGTGTATATGCCTAAAAAACCAAAGAGGTGATACAAAATGTCGTCACGCATGCGTAGGAATCTGACTCTGTTAGAATTGATATATAAATCCCCACCCCGTGTGAGGAGAGTCATTGTGGCTAATGCAAACGGAGATTTTATCAAAGCGCTGTGTGAGATCGCCCTCAATGTGTTACGGGGCAACATTCCCTTAACCGCCAAACAGTTTGTACTTTTAAAGAAGAAGAAGAATCTCATCAGACTGGTAACCGATAAAAAGATCAGACTTGACAAGAAGAAAAAGACACTCAATCAGACGGGAGGCTTTTTATTACCGTTATTAGGAGCCGCTATTCCTTTTATTATTAGTCTCGTCAATCGTGGGAAATAAGATGGAGCATGCGCAAAAAATGTTTCTGGTCCCCATGCACCAGATTGAATCGATAAAGCAGCAGCAACAACACGATCAGCGAAGCTCCATAAGACAAGCCGTACAAAATGAGCTGGATAAAGCCATGACCGATGTATTGAACCAACCTGACACGGACATGTATGAAAAGGCCAAAAAATATGCCGGTATTTTACAAAGATACTTGTCTGTGGTGCGACAGGGCGAGCGTGAGAAAGGCGTGTTGTCACTATCAATACCTACCGATGAAAGCGACTCTGTCTCAACAACGGTCGCCTCAACAGACGGGCACAGAAAAGATGTGATTTTGAACAATGTCATCCGACACATGCCTAAAAAAAGTAGGAAACATGCTGAATGCATTTTAGATGCTTTAAACCACTCGAAAAATGTCATATCCTGGACAGACTCGGGCGAGATTATCATCAATAATCAAACGATTAAAGGCACACACTTGTATGATTTGGTGAAAGGGGTGACGGCGCCCTATAATGTTTTAGACACTTCTAGACCCCTGGGGTGGAGGTTTTTTTTAAAAACACTTGCTAATTTAAACATACCGCTATCGGCTATCCCCAATACCCAGGTACGCAGGTCTATAGCTGAATATAAAGTGGGGGGTGACACACCATTGCAGGCCTCATTCAGCCCTCGGTCTAGGAGCAGCCGCTCTTTAGACAGCACACCCTTTAAGACCAAAAAGTCTAAATCTCATGGCCTTATGGGCGATTCCTGGTTAAACTTTTAAGATTGCATTATTCTTGTTGTTTTTTTCATACTGATTGCATGTTATTTTTTTGTCAACTTTGAATATACTTATTGTCTGTTATTTTTTTTATGTCACCTATGAATATAACCGATGCTTGTTTTATGTCACTTTGAATGTACTGAATTATTATTTGTGTTGTGCCAGGACTGGTAAAATGAATAAAATGATTGCTACTGATTCGAAAAATGTCTTCTCTACTTTTTTATTTTCAATCGTTGTTACAGGATATATATATTAGATCGCACATTGTACACATGAAAAAGTATCCCCGCAGCACACAGAGGGGTGTATCTTGTTAACAAATCGACAGACCATGGCATCATTATTAACTAAATTGTCACCGTACAAACTCATCACACGTGGATAAGACAAACCCTTTTGTATATAACACAGAAAAAAGACGCAGTGCTGTCCACAGGTTGTAGCCAGATTATTCTGGACCTGTTTTCTAGAATAAGACACTTTGTTACAGTTAAAATTGAGAAAGTTAACTATTTCATGAGGGAATGAAGATCAGATGAATTCTCCTGTTTTGGTGATTAGTAGCAAAGATTTTAATAAATTTGTCCATGTCAAGGGACTTTGCTCTTCTAGCCTCAATGCTGAGAACACCCAGGTTGCTCAGTCTGTCATCTGCCATTGTTGTGCGCAAATGGGTTTTGATCAGTTTAAGAGCTGAGAAGCTGCGCTCACATGCAGCACTGCTTACTGGGAGGGCTATGGCTATCTTGCAAAGACGGAAAAGCTCGTGAAAAACATCCTTATGAGGTTCAAGGAACACTGCAAGGTCAACAATACCGGACAAGTTTGGCATTCCACTTTGCTGTTTCCTTTGCAAAAGCCTCCTTGTCTGGTGGAGTTCATGACTGAGGTCTTCAGAGTCACTTTCATAAATTTCTCCCAGGCGAAAGACTGCTTCCTCTTGAAGGAAACATCTGCTTTTGGGGTCCAAAGCTTGTATTCCTCTCATTATATCACAATTGTCTTTGGAGAAGCGCCTGTCTAACTTTCCAAGTATGGTGTCCACAATGGGGTAGAAGATCGTCCTCCTAAAGGAATCCTTGTCACCATCGTTCCATTTGCGCCGACCCAATGTAGAGGTTATGACAGACCCACCAAGTCTGGAATTCACGTTTTGAGACCTCTTTTTATCTGCATTTTCAATGGCTATATTGCACTTTGTGGCAGTGTCCAAAATACTTTTCCACAAATTGTCAACAAATGTTTCACTTCTGTACTCCAGAAATGAGTCTTTGAGTGCACTTACTAAATCCACTGCCATGGCAAGGTCAAGTGAAGGAGATTGGAGGGTGTCAGACAGCACCTTTGCATCCCCAAGGAGCCTTCGAAAGGTTTCCAGAAGACTGACAAAGCTTAGGTCTAGCTGAGTCAGCAAACCTCGAGCATCTACAGATCTTTCCCCACTATTTTCTATGGCAATGTCATGCAGAACACGAAGTACAGCAGGTAATCGGTCCATTAGATTCCTGCAGGCCAAGTATCTACATGCCCATCTCGTGTCACTGAGCTTCTGCAACTCCCTCGGCTGACTTTCATACATTTCATTTTGCACATCCAGCCACTTCTGGTGAACATAGGATCCAGACATATACACATAAAGCTTCTGCAGTAGTGCAAAAAAGCAATCAGCCTCTGGGACTGCCTTCACGGTATCAATGAGTACCAAGTTCAGGCAATGTGCGTTACAGTGTACATAAACTGCATGTTTTGCGTCAGTCTTTATTCTGGCTGCCACTCCAGAGTGTTTCCCGCTCATTACTTATGCTCCGTCATAACCTTGTCCAACAAGATTGGATCTGTACTCAAGTCCATATCTTTCCAAACAGTGGATGATTTTGTCCTTGAGTCCTTCCGCATCTAATCGTGTGGCTTGTTGAAAGTCAAGAAAACTTTCGTGCACTGCCCCATTGTAGTAGTACCTAAGTACCAGTGAGAGCTGCTCCTTCTTTTTCAGGTCTTTGGTTTCATCAGCAATCACAGAGAACACTTCACTTTCCTTCACTTCCTGAATTATCTCCTCACGGACCATATTTGCCAAGCATTCTAGGATTTCATTTTGAATTACACTGCTTGTGTACGTGGCATTCTGCTTTCCCTTCATTTTTTTCTGTACCACTGGGTCATGCTTTGCAATCATTTCCAAGATTTCTAAAAAGTTTCCTCTGTTATCTGCCTCTTCTGTCTCACGGTGACCTCGTTGTGCAATGTTTTGTGTTGCCGTCAAAAGAAGTACTTCAGCCACTGTTTTAATATATTTTCGATTCTCTTGGACTTTCTTGTTGTATGCTTCATTAAGGGCATCACGTTTGGAAGAATCTGTTAGTATTGCCTTCTTGTGCTCACCCCATGCAAACATGGCATTGACATGACCCTCTGACTTTTCATGTACTTTAAATCCACCATCTTTGTACATTGCTTTTTTCCAATGATTAAATCCCAGTTGTGATGTGAATACAGACGCTGGGGTGTTTGGTAAAGAGAAGTGTCGACATGCAAAGCAGTAAGCAGAGTTTTGGCTTTGGGAGTACTCAAGCCATGGGTGCTGTTTATACCACTCGCTGTTGAAGGACCTCTTCCTGTTGCCTTGCATGGTTCGTGGAAATACTTTAAGTTGAGGCTGTGTAGGACCTACTGCTCTGGACTGTGAAACATCTGTAAATTATAAAAAATCATGATCAGTTCTTACTTTATATTTTTTTTATGAAGTTTCATTCAAATTCTTAATTACAAAGTTAATTTGTGGTCAGTTTTACAACTTCCATGATATTTAAATGGAAGGCACTCATAATGTCATGTAAAGTGAAAGATAAAATGTCACAACATACCGTGAGGTCCAGGTGGGGCAGCACATACTTGTGCAACATGAGGAGCCTCTCTGTCATCGATGTCACCATCACCTACTGACATGCCCTCTGAATCACCTTGCTCCCTAGATGAAGTACCTGAAGCAGTAAAAACAATAACCATTACACCCATAGACTGTATGTGGACAGATTAGTGTCAGTGTTAAATTAAAGTAAAGTATGAGAGTACACGACAACTTCAGGTAACTGTTCATGAATGACATATCTGGACATAACAGAACTTGACATACCATGGTTAGCAGGTGGAGCTCCAGACACTGCTGGATCATCCTCTGGGTGTGGCTGGTCAGCTGTGGGGATACACAGATATCTGAGAAATTTGAGACATCAATAGGCTGGAGGTTCTGGATTATATTTATTTTTTTACACTCACACAATCATACATTAGAGGATTATGTGTGTATGTATGTATGTATGTATTATGCACATTTTATTATTGTTCTTCTGTCTTTTAAAACTAACTTTAACTATTGTTCTCGTGTAGTGATGTTTCAGACAGTTGTAAGTGTATAACTGGAGTGACAAACAACTTGAATGTGAAGACATGGTAAATTCAAACTATCCAAGCATGACTTACCATCCTGTGAAGGAGGAACTGACTGCTCTTCATCTGACTGCTCTTCATCACTACTGTACCTAGGCTGCTGACTTGACGGAGCCTTTTCACTGCTGCTGGTAGAAGCTGTGGCTGGCTCTGACTCTTTTCTTTTTTTTTTGAAGAAGCTCTGAATATCTCTGCTTCTCTTCATAACTATTCTCTTAACCCTAACCATGGGGGGAATGTAATTCAATCACTCAATCAGTCAGTCAATTCACTTTGAAGTAATAGCAATAACTAGCAAGCGGATCATTGTCAAATTGGGTTAGAATCAGTGTGCAAAATACAGGTGTTTGTGGGGCTCTGGATCTCCTTAAATAACAGCTTTGACTCAATTAAAATGTCAAAAATAAAGGAGGTGTCAACAATGTGCCTAATTATGTGTATTTATAGGATCTACAAAAGGTTTCTTTTTACACAACTACCACTGACTTTTAATAACAAATAACATATTGCATCTCAAGCATTTGTGGCATTTGAATGCAATTTGCTCTGCCTCTGCTTATTTAAACGTCTAAAAATATGTGAACTGTGAAGATGAGCTAATTGATACAAACAAAAAGTCCTTTATCTCCAAGAGCAAAAAGTCTTTAAACCATTAAATCACAGAGCAAATAAATAAGTTACAGCTTGTTCTTGTGTTATAGCAACTTTATTCTAGACTGTCACACTATATTTCAGACACTGTTAGCTCTATTGAACACACATCTACAAACAAACACCCTCAGTTTTCAGTCCAGAAAACAGCGTTTCATATTTCATGGCGGTATCCTAATAATTAAAAAAAAATAAAATGCTAACGTTCATTAACTTGGTGTGCAGGCTGTTAAGCTAGCCAGCTAGTGCAGTGTAGTTTGACTTTTAGCTGCTACTTAGTGCTAGATAAAGTTTTCCTACACATTCAGAGGGAACAACGATATAACTAAACATTAAATTACCATACCTCTCAATCTACAGATTCCGGCGTTTTTATCGTTGTTGTTGTCGCTGTAGTAAACGGTGACCGTCCTCCTGTTCACGGACCAGCGGCAGATGCAGCGCGCTCATCTCATGGGTCACCTGACCTGCATGGCCAAACGTCCGCTGAACTGAAATCAGCTCTCACAGCCTCAGCACGACCATTACCGTGTTAGTTAAAAATGTAAAACTGGCCCTAAATCAGTTGTTCGGCTGTCATCATTGATTGACAGCATTTCTCTTGTTTCTTGTGTTGACGAACTTGACCAACTACCTATCAGATCTGGGGTGGCCACAGGGGTGGCCAATGAGCTTTCAGGGGTGGCCACGGCCACCCCAGGCCACGCCCCAGAATCGCCACTGCCAAAGTCATTTCGTGTTACCGCCAACGATCTATCTTTTAAATGCCTACCGGTTGTTTGAATCATGTGGTAATATTCTCTTACGTACTGCCCTCGTTGAAAGAGGGGTTGGAATGGTCGGGACGGGTACGCGTTGCCGTCAGCATAGACGCACAAAAACTCAGGGTCATAGTGCTGGAAATTAAACGGATTCAGTCTATAAGCACCGGTGTATGCTTCGTTGTCTACGAATCCCAAAACAATAAATTTAGGGATCTGACCCATGTAAAGATTCTCCTGGTTGCATACTCGGGTCCCGGCCGGGATGGAGAAGGTTTTCAGGGTTACTCTGTCAATGGCATATTTGGCATTTGTCTGTTGTAGGGCTCTGCTGTGCGCCATCCGGACTGTTGGTGCTACAGCAACTTTCTTCACAAATACGCTAGCTGACACAATGTTAACCTTGTAATGTGCAGCCGTCGGTGTCATCAGAGAGAATTCATCTTTTGAGCGTGTAAACTTGAGAGAAATATCAACACACATATCAACAATTTTTTATCGAGATCTCTATATCGTCAATGACGTTTTTCGAGAGAGCTGTGTAGTGTGGCCTGTCGTAACTCAAAGTGGGGATGCGCCTCTGTTCATCCGCCACATTTATACACCGCAGGAGCGGAACATAGCTGTCGCCGACTAACTGATAGTCGACAATATCGCTATATACGTATAAAGTGTAAGAGCCAGCGTGGATGTCTGCCGGGTATGGGGTATTGAGGGCTTTAATAGTAGATGGTATTGGAAAAGGTTCCCCGTGTTTAAAGCCCAGTATAGCCGCCAGCTGTCCTTCAAATGTTATAGTCGTCTCCTCGGCCACTCCCAGAATGTAGACGCGGTTTTTAACGCTGCTATAATGCAATGATAGACCGTCCAACGGAGGGTACCTACTAAATCGTAAATTTATCGCTTTAGTTATTGCCTGTATAGAGTCATAAACTCCTACGTCCAGTGCAAAGACAACCTTAGTGTCTGTCTTAGAATTGTACACTGTTATATTCGCGTCACTCTTCGGGAAGGTGTTCCAGACGCGCGGATACTGGAATTCTATCAATCCCACCTCATGCGGTTCACTCAGAACGATGGGCTTGGCTAATTTTGTCCTATAATTCCATATCTCATTTTTAGGATATACCTGAAATGAGGCGTTACTCGGTAGTGTGACATAAAATCCATTCGCAGCCATCGTGTTGATTCCGACGCTGGCTTGTTTAAGAGTGACCTCTAACGGTGTACGGCTCGGACTTTTAAATCACACGTCCACAATGTCTTTTTCTGAGACCCAAGCATTAAACTTATCCGGCCAGCCTAGCCATTTTACCAGCGCCTCTTTTCTGCCCCTGGAGATTTTTCTGTCCAGGATTTTTTCTATTTTAAAGACTTTGTTTTTACCTATTATCACTTTTTGCAACTCCCTCTCGTAAAATGCTCCTTTCACCGCTTCGCCCGCACAGTCTGTAAGTTTGTAAACTGGCGGATCTCTGGCTATACACTTTGATATTATAAAATGCTCATTTGTGAACGTTTGTTTATAACCCTTCCTAAACACGCCTCGGAGTTTTGATATTCTCACGGTGTCCCCCTTGTGAAATTTAAAGCTCACAGTCTTTGGGGGCTTCGACTTGTATAGATGATTGAAGACAATCTTTTCATTGTCTTTATTTACAGATGATGGAGCCATTTTTATAGATCTATGATGCGAGTTGTTGTACGCGTCTACAAGATCTTGAACCACGTCCACATATCTGCGTGAATTAACGGATGTTAAATATCTCCACATTCGAGTCTTGTACGTCCTGTTAAAACGTTCCACTACACTTGCTTTGGTCTCGTTTGAGGTTGAAAAATGAGTGATTTTGTGTTGATCTATAAGCTTCCTAAATTGCTTATTGTAAAACTCTGTTCCTTCATCAGTTTGGAGTTTCGCTGGTACACGCCCCTCCCTCAGAATATCCTTAAAGGCTTTGGCGACGGTGGAGCCTGATTTGTTAGAAAGACATCTAACCCAGGCGTACTTGGAAAATACATCGATACACGTCAACAAATACCGTACTGAGTCATTTTCCTCCGCATATTCTCCCATATCAACAAGATCCATCTGAAACTGTCTGTCTATACCGCTAACTAAAACCCTGTTCCTCGGAAAATGTAGCGCAGCCTTAGCGTGTAACGTGTACACATCTTGTTCCAATAAAAAGGCATTCACCTCGGTCATGGGAGGGTTCACGCCGGTACATTCTCTAACGGCTTTGCGCAGTTTAGTCGCACTGCCCAAACCCCCTGGATGCGATGGATCATAATAAATCTTTTGCAGCGTCCTCTCCATGATGGTGTCAAAGTACGAGTGACCACAGGGGCGTTCATTCCAACATGTTTTATTTCTGTCATACAAGACATGGTAGCCGGAAGGATAACATTTGTTTAAGAATTACGTTATCAAGACACTCAAGATTTTCACATTGTTTTCGATTTCATTTAATTTTCTCTCTGTCAACATGTATTTTACACATCATCATCATCCGTTTCAGTTTCGTCATCATCAAAATCAATTTCATCGGGTGACTCACACTCTCCATCATAACATTTGAGAAGCTTTTGCAGTTGTTTAATTTTGTGTTTGTCTTCCCCCCAGGTCTCAGACATTTTATCCATGGTGTGCGCCACATTATCTGCATATTTCAGCTCGTTTAAAAGTACTTCCGCAGCCCCCATGATGCGGTCTCTCCCCACATCGACATTATTCATGAACATAAACATGGAGATGGAGGGTATGAAGTTCTCAGTCCAAAGCCTTTTCATCAGAGGTTCAAAGTGTAGCTGGTAGAAACACTCGTCTGGATCCAAACACGGATGGTTTTTCTGACTGGGATTATTCGTCTGACATCCGTAACAGATCTCTCTGATGTATCGACACCAGACGTTGGCCAGCAAGTGTGTCACGCTCATTCTAATACCTTCCACAAACTTTTCGGAATACTCAAACACCTCATGAGTTTCACAATTCTTCTCTTCCTGCGTGGCCATAGGCTCTGGGGATGGAGGAGGTGTCGGCTGCTGGGTGTGAATCATCAGAGATGGAGAAGAGGGGGGAGTCCAGGTCGTGGGGATGCTGGCGTTTTCAGAGCCTGAAAATAAAAACATTTTTAGGATTCTGCATAATTAACCTCAGTTGCAGATATATATATATATAACAAGTACATAACCCACCTGTCATTCTTTTAGATGCTTAAGGGATGGATGATTTTCGGTCTACGCAAGGTAGCATGCACACCAGATTGCATACCACTCGGTGTATTGTCGTAAACAAGACGTTTTCTAACAGACCCGTAAGCCTGATTAACCCTGTCTCTCTTGATTGCTTCGTCAATTTGTTTAAACACTTTTTGCAGAGCAGGCCAGTCACACCACTGAATAAAGAAAATGAGTGGGAACCACTTGTTATACTCTTCGTCTGTAAGCGGATATGGCTGTTCCCTCCAGCCATTACGACCCCTATTTGCCACAATTTGCTCGCGGTCCTCGCACGCCGTCAGAAAAATGAAATCATCATGTCGTCTGCTATACCGGTCTGCGGTAAGATGGTATATTTTCGGTCCTGATGCACTATACCACTGAACAGCGTAAAGCGATTCCAGGAAACCTACTTGCTCAAGGTCTGTACAAACACCTGTCCGAAACTGTTGCCAGTCTTGCACGGACATGTGACCGCCATGGACAACATTGGCAGCTTTTTCATCCACCGGGTTGATGTGTGATGCCAGAGTCACTTTTCCATCATAGTATTCAACTATATACACATACCCGTTAACTCCCTCATACTGTAACTCTACCGATGGGTCTTTCTCTGCAGTAAAGCTTGTAGCAGGCCTTCTCATACGGCGGGGGTAATCAACATCTGAATGGTCGGCGTTGTCTGTAGACATACCTATAATGGAGCCTGTCGGAGCGTGATCCATTTTTGCAAAGCAAGCAGCAACAAAAAACAGCTTCAGAATCAGGAGCAGTGGTCCCAGCGATGATTGAGGGCAGAGTGAAGTATTTTGGAGGTAATTCTGTGGACCTATATACACACCCCTCGATGACGTATTTTCCGGTCTGGGGACCCCCCTGTGAACCTTCTTCTGCCAAAAAAACAATTTATGGTTTTATCACCATTAACACACACACACACACACACGCACACACGCCCGCACGCGCAGGGTCATAAATCATCAGGGTCATAAATTATAAAAATGTGTCAAAATGTCAAAAAATGATTGACAGGATGATTGACAGGTCCGCCATCTTTGCCACCTTACTATTACTACTGGGCTCGGTGTGTCCTAAGAAGTCTCCCGGCAGTCTAAGCCTAGATCAGCTTAACTAAGGGCTGGTCCGGGCTAACCTGAGCCAGCCCTAACTATAAGCAATATCAAAGAGGAACGTTTTAAGCTTTATCTTAAATGAACTGACCGAGTCTGCCCCCCGGACTGAAAGTGGAAGCTGGTTCCACAAAAGAGGAGCTTGATAACTGAAGGCTCTGGCCCCCATCCTACTTTTTAAAACTCTAGGAACCACAAGTAGCCCAGCATCTACGGAGCGCAGATGCCTTGTAGGGCAATACGGTGTAACAAGCTCTTTAAGATAAGATGGTGCCTCACCAGCAAGTGCCTTGTAGGTGAGGAGAAGTACCTTAAATTCTATTCTTGATTTAACAGGAAGCCAGTGCAGAGAAGTTAATACAGGAGTTATATGATCCCATTTCTTACTACTTGTTAATACACGTGCTGCAACATTCTGAATCAGCTGGAGAGGTTAAAGCGATTAACAAGAGCAGCCTGATAACAAAGAATTACAGTAATCCAGTCTAGAAGTAATAAATGCATGAACTAGTTTTTCTGCATCACTTTGAGACATGAAGTTCCTGATTTTCGATATATTACGTAGATGAAAAAAGGCAGTCCTTGAAGTGTTCTTTATATGAGAGTTGAAGGACATATCCTGGTCAAAGAGAACTCCAAGATTTCTGACGGTGCTGTTGAATACCAGAGCAATTCCATCCATAGAGACTGTATCACGTGACAGCTGACTTCGAAGGCGCTCTAGGCCCCATCATGATAACTTCCGTTTTTTCCGAGTTTAACATCAGGAAATTGCAGGTCATCCAAGTTTTGATGTCTCCAAGACAATCCTGAAGTCTAACAAGTTGGTTGGTGTCTTTTGGCTTGAACGATAGATACAGTTGAGTATCGTCTGCATAACAATGGAAGTTTATGCGGTGTTTTCTGATAACATCGCCCAAAGGAAGCATGTACAGGTTAAATAGAATCGGTCCAAGCACAGAACCTTGTGGAACTCCGTGACCAACATTGGTGGTCCTTGATGATTCACCGTTCACAAACAGAAACTGGGATAGATCCGATAAATAAGATTTAAACCAGCTGAGTGCAGTTCCTTTGATGCCAATCAAGTGTTCCAGTCTCTGCAGCAGGATACGGTGATCGATGGTGTCAAATGCAGCACTGAGGTCCATCAATACAAGAAAAGAGACAACTCCTTGGTCCAATGCAAGTAGAAGATCATTTGTAATTTTCACCAGTGCCGTTTCTGTGCTATGATGCACTCGAAATCCTGACTGGAAATCCTCGAACAAAGCATTGTTTTGTAGAAAGTCACATAATTGATTCGTGACAGATTTCTCAAGGATCTTAGCGAGGAAGGGAAGATTAGAGATGGGTCTGTAGTTAGCCAACACCTCTGGAGCTAGAGTAGGTTTCTTAAGAAGAGGTTTAATTACAGCTACCTTGAAGGACTGTGGTACATGTCCTGTCAACAAAGACAGATTTATAATATCCAGTAGGGATGTGCTAGTTAACGGAAAAACTTCCTTAAGCAGCTTAGTTGGAATCGGATCCAGGAGACAAGTGGAAGAGTTGGATTTCAAAATTGTAGAAGTCAGTTGATCAAGGTTGATGGAATAGAAACCATTCAAGTAGGTATCAGGGCCCACGGCTGCATCCAAGGATCCTACATCCGAGGACGGGTCGGCTCCGTTTGGGGGCAGGAGACCATCAATTTTCTCTTTGATAGTCAGAATCTTATTATTGAAGAAGTTCATAAAGTTCATCCACATACACATTAATGTGGAAATCACACAATATGGCGGTCTAGATAATCAAACGTCAGGATAGATACACTTAATGTGTGTTGAAAAAATGCAGCTCATCAGGAGCACCTTTCTCCGCCCTCTATACCGTACATTGAGAGCATTTAAACATGCAAGTGAATAGACCTCCTTCTCTCTTTGGATGGATCAGCCAAAGTCAACAAAGTTGATGTGTTATTTCGGCAATAATGGTGTGGAAATGTATGTATTGACTAGTGCGCTGTAGGAAAGCGTCAAGTACTTGTGCTGCGATACGGCTGAGTGCAATATTCCCACTGCTGATGCTATGACTGTTTGAAATGATCCTGACCAATGATTGCAAAGTAGCGAGGAGTTTAACAACACTCGAATGGAATGTGAACGCTGAGTGGGATATGCAATGTCATCTTTGATTTCTTACAGTGTAACTGTAATATTGCATGGCTGCTTAATCTGTATTGTGTAATGATTGTGTTCACTCCACTGAAAAAGTGTGATCCTTTTTGCAAAAATCCTTTCAGCTCGTCTCCTTAGTCTGGCTCCGATCACTGCTGCAATTTCAGCAGAAGGCATATGTGAGGAATTCCGCATTCTAGTTAACACTTGCTTTTAAGAAGCGCAGAATTTTCACCACAAAACAGCTGATTTTCACGGCCGGTTTCTGTACATACTGTTCCCCGTTCTTCCGAGGGGGCCAGTGGCCTCAGGTGGGAATAAAGGATCAGCCGAAACCCAAGGGTTAGGGTGTTCAGAAAATTGAACGGAAGTTTTATTTGGGGGAAAGAGGAGGGGGCATAAACAAACTCAAAACGCCGGGTTCACCGGGATCGCCGGAGGCATCAGGAGGCTCAGCTGGACTCGTCCTGGAGTGACGTGGAGTGAGTGAGTGAGGTTAGTTTCGGTCCGTTTCTTTCCCTCGCAGTGTAAATAGGCGCACTTCACACATCCCCTCCCATCTTTTTATGGGAAACTCCCATCTTCCCATTGATCCTGCCGTGAATGCATATGCATGACAGAAAAAGCGCAATTCGCCTATTGGTTTTTGTGACAACGAGTCTGCACTTTCACCTCAGTGTGGCCTGTTTGTACATACCTCGCCATGCTTTTACGTGCACATGCAAAACATGTGCATTGAGTGGCCGCAAAAGCCATAGTATGTCAGCCCTGTGAGGCGCGGGACTTAAAATAAGATAAATTCATAAAAAAGGTACCAGCAACGCCACCTAGTTGCGGAGTCTAGGTCTCCATTAAAACAGGTTCTTTTTCATCAGAGGAAGAACAGCATGGATCACAAGACTTAAAAGCATGGTTAAAAGGAGGATTTTATTATTAACTAAAAACCCATAAATAACTACAATTGTATTAAAAGTCCAGCTGGAACAAAGTGCTAAAAAAAAGATTTAGAATTCAACCAGCCACTGCTGCTGATCCGTCCTGCCCGTTCTTCTAGTTTCCGGTTCCGTGCCCTTCCTGAGTGAGGTGTCCAGTCCGTCTCGTTCCTCTACTCATTTGCACCCTGCCTGCTCGTCCACTGTCTTGCCGTCCTCTCGCTTGATTCCACTGTGGCTTCTGCTCTCCTGTGGCTTCTCCTTCCCCTCATGCCGTGCTTAGTGTCCTTTATAGCAGCTGTGTTAATTGGAGAGGGGAGGTCCTTTCATTGTGGAATGTGGTTGGCCAGGGCTCTCTGTAATTGATTAGTCCCTCCAGGTGAATGTAGTTTACTGAACGGTGGGTTAATGGGTAAAAATGTAATAAAACAAACCATGCTAAAATGTAATGAAACAATCCATGCCAAAATGTAAAAACAAGTTATGCTAAAATGTAAAACCAAACCATTCTAAAATATAATAACCAATAATTTACAGAAACCACAATGTCCCCCTAGTGACAAGTACAGGAGGCTCAATGTGTCATACAAACGCTGGAAGATACCCAGAAGAATAGCTCAAAAGGTGCATTTAACCCTAGGGAAAATCACTTCTGTCCTTGGACTGCAGTCATTGTCCAAATAGGAGTCGCTGATCGCAATTTTCAACATGACTGAAAAGCTGATTTAGACATCATTGAGATTATAATAGTAGAGTGTTCCAAGCGCTCCCCTTCAAGAAAGTCTGGATTAAATTTTTTTTTTTTTTTAAATCCACTCCACTCCTCGCTGCACACGGCAACTCGGGAATCCGACACGTTCGTGCATACACAGATGATCGCACTAGCAGGCAAAGAGCATGTCCCCCCACCGCCCTCCCGCGTCGGCCGGTCCGTTCGCCTAGGCTTTACACTGTAGTAAACATTCAAACTCTATTTTTTCGTCTGATTTCTAGATCAGATAACCTGACCTTCATAAATTTCCGGAGAACATGGAAATGCCTTTTTATCGGTTATCACCCTATGGACCAACAAGTTATCAGAAAAGACAAATTCCCTCATCACTACACAGACATGAAGGACAAAAGCTTTGAAACCATGTTGTGGTGTACCTTCTTCAGATACTTCAGAAATGAGGGGACTATTGCACTGCAAAAATGTTGTTGTGAATTTACAATAAATAATTGGATAAATTTTGCATGACTTTCACAGTATGGATTACAGCAATATACTGTGAAATATACTCACAGCAATTTAGTGTAATTTTATATCCGTGATATTACAATGAATTGTTGTAAAAGCACAACTGTAAACTAACTTCACAGCTTCAATGACAAAGTAATTACTGTGATATTACAGTACATTACTGGGGAATTACAATCTTTTGCTGTACATCATTACAACAAGGCCCTGTACTTTTACAGTGTGTACTGTGAAAGTAATGTACAAGTTGACAATAATTTACTGTGAATTTACAATGTATGCTGTGGAAGTCATGCTAAAATTGTCCAGTAACTTACTGTAAAAGTAATGCTGATGAAGCTTCCATTTACTGTGAATTTACAATCATTGTACAATTAACCCCCTCCCCCCAACAAACAACTCTGATGTAAAGTCAATGTTAGCCCAATGGCATATTTATTAACAAATAAATATTTTTCAATGTACAGCAGATGCTAAGAAATTTGTCACACCGCGGTGAAATTGTCTGTTGTTTTACTCTGTTGGGCATTTTGTCTTGTCATTTACGGTTTTATTTTGAAATAATAACTCCTCTCGTTTCAGGTCACTTACCCTTCCTCATGTGTCACCAGTCTGATTGTCTTCCCTGATTCCTGATTGTGTCCACCTGTTCCCCATTCCCCTCCATGTGTATTAATAGTCTGCGTCTCCCTTTGTCCTGTGCCAGTGTGTTCGTCATTACCCATGAGTTCTACCTCGTTCTGCCACGTCACAGGTTCCTTTTTGTTGTTATTCAGGATCTTCGATCGGCCCTGTGCCTTCACCTCCACGCAGGTTGTTTTTGGTTTTGCTTAAGTTTTGTATACCTAGGTTAGATGCAACATTAATCTTTCATAGTTCTTTGTTTTTCCTCCGGAAGGAGTGATTTAGTTTTTGGGACGTTGCCTCCATCTAAAAAGTGCGTTTGTTATTTTGATAAGATTAAACGTTTTTTTGTTTTCCTCTATAAGGAGTGATTTTGTTTTTGAGACGTTGCCTCCGTCAATAGAGTGCGTTTGTTATTTTGATAAATTTAAAAGCCTTTTTGTTTTCCTCCTAAAACGGAGTGATTTTGTTTTTTGATAGTTTTATAGCCACACTTCTTCCTGGTTTATTTTATCGGAAGAAGTGTGACCTAGGATAATTTCATAGCCCGCCTTAGACTCTGTCTGGAGGACCTTTGCTGCGTAAATAAAGATCTCCTTTCCTACCTGAGAACCCTGCGCCTGCTTCCTATTTTCCTCCCGGGCGTGACAAAATTCAACTTTCTAGTCATAAAAGCCGTCTTAAAACGCAGTAAATGAAGAGAAATTGTACGAACTTGCAATTCAACTACCTGTCTCACAATTCAACTATTCAACTAGCTGTGTCACAATAACAGTAATGGACAGGATGGGAATGAGGCCTTCATGGCAAGATAAGAGATCAAGGGAGAGAGCGATAAAGGAATGTCAAAAAGGGGTTATAACAATATAATGAGTCCACACGCATTGAGTAAAAATCGTATGGTGCAAAGTTGTCTTGAAAAATGACAAGAACAAGGCTACTCAAAACTGAGACTGACAACTACCGCTGAAAAAAAATGATGCCCACTCAAAGTCAATAAGTTTCCTCAAAAGGGTGCTCACATGAAGGTTCATTGTTGTCCGCTTCTTGGTCTTTAAGCCTCTTTCAGGATTGATGGCCAGGAAGCACCTTTTTGCTGTGCTTTTTCCCCACCTCAAACCCTAATAGATTTATAATCCAAACTTGGTAGATCTTACTCTCACCATAATTTCTTTTTGCCATTTTTAGCCACGGTGCCTCAGGTTAGGTTTGTCTGAGGCAAAGTGGTTGATTTTCTACTGTGAGAGGCCATATGAATGTGCGCCGCCACTGAAAAGCATCTTCACGCAATTGGCCAGTTGGTAAATTAAAACAAAACCCTGTGGAAAGTACGACAAACACATCCTTTTCAATTAAGGGCCTGAGAGCATTTTGTTCTGCTTTTAAAGAAAATTTCATCTACTTCATTCAATATATTCACATTTCGCAATAGACGTTTAGAAATCATCAAAGTGTGAGAATAGGCATTTCTGAGAGAAGAGAAATGGCCATTCCTTTTTGACCTCAGACATCGCTGCAGCAGGCACTTTGTTAAGGTATTTTTGCAGGATGACTTAAGTTTTTTCCATCATTGGTTCTGCTCTCTCTGCCCCACTTATTCCTTCCTCTGTGCATACAGACATACAAATGTCAAAAAAGACAGTGGATGGCATGCCTGAGTAGATGTTCAGCAGCTCCGTCTTCATATTCTCCAACGTTGCCTTGCTCTCCCCCTCTGGCAAATCTGCTGGGCCCCAACTGACACACTTACAGGGTAACTATACTATTCAGGATGGTTATAGCTCATTCCACAGAAGTTATGTTAGTGTAATAGTGTTGTAAACACAGGTGTATTTTATCAAACTAATTAAAGGGATATTCAACCATTTGGTGGAATTAAGCTCATTTTCCACCTCCCCTCGAGTAAAACAATTGATTTTTACGTTTCTCCTGTTCATCCAATCGTTCCCTGAGTCTGGCGATGTCACGTATAGGTTTTAGATTGCAAGATTTTACTGTAAAAAAAAGAGTTAAATGCTACAAGAATACTGTAGTTTTTACACGTATTCATTGGGATATTACAGGGAAACTTAATTACTAAAAGTTACTGTAAAATAATACTGTTAACTATTGTAAAATGCTGGTCATTTTTAACAGTGTGAGGTCTCCACACAGCTGTTTTTAATATAGAAACACCAAACCCTCTGAAGGGACTTGGAAGAAAGTTGACTTCATTCACAATATTTTATTAACAACAATTATCCATCCATTAACTGTAAAACAAAACACTTCTCTATCTGTGCTCTCTCTCTCCTATGCTATTTAACAAAATATAATATCTCAATCTAGATTTACACTAGAATTATGAAAGCCTAGCCATATGTTCTCTTTTGGACCTGATATCTCTACTCTACTTGTCGGTTGCAGTTTATCCTGTCACGTAACGATTCATTTTCATGTTGAATGTATGTATATGTATGTATACGTTTACATGTGTGTAATGTCTGAATAAAACTGGAAAAATTGTGAATACAACCGCAAATCAACTTGACCTTTATATATCTTGGATTGTTGAAGTTAATTAACAAGAGCGGAAACATGTAAGTTACATTCAAGGTTTAGTATTGAAGGCACATAATGGTGTAAATACATACAATTTAGTCAAGCAAAGTACATTTATATGTATTATATGTACTTCACTTGACTAAATTGGATGTATTTGTTCTCTTTTGAGGTATAACATGATTTATTTTTAAATGTAATGTAACTACACTCAAAATAACTCGTTGGCATTACTTAAAGAAATCATGGAAAGGATTCTCTCTATGCTAAACTAACTAACTAACACTATGTTGTTGGGTTAATATAGTTTTGTAGAGTTCAATCAATATGAATGGTTTAATCAGTTTCAACTAGATTCAGTTAATTTAGTTGAACTTAATTGAGTGCTGGTTCCCCCTTGGTCTTGAGCCACCACTGCAACGGTCTCAATTGTAACAGGCCGCGAGGGATCACATTGGATGCCGCTGCCAGGAGACCTAACAGTCTCTGAAACTGTTTTACAGTGAGTGGCTGGCCTAGCCTGCTGAACACCAGAGAGGATCGAAACTACCCGAGCGGGAGACAGGTGTGCCCGCATCGTGGTCGAATTCCAAATTACGCCCAGGAAAGTGGTCCTACGTGCTGGGGACAGCACGCTTTTCCTGGTGTTGAGTCTCAGCCCCAGACGGTTGATGTGAGCGAGCACAACATCACGGTGTTGGGCCGCCAGGCGCTCTGAGGGCGCTAAAATCAACCAGTCGTCCAAGTAGTTTAAAATACAGATGCCCTGGTGACGCAAAGGCGCCAGAGCTGCATCCATGCATTTTGTGAACGTACGGGGCGAGAGGGCTAGGCCAAAAGGAAGGACCTTGTATTGGTAAGCTTTATCCCCAAAAGCGAACCTCAGGAACTTCCTGTGTCGAGGGAGGACGGGAATATGAAAGTAAGCGTCCTGGAGATCTAACGTGACAAACCAGTCCTCGGACCTGATTTGTGCCACGACCTGTTTGAGAGTGAGCATCTTGAAGCTCAACTTCGCAACAGCGCGGTTCAAACGGCGGAGATCCAGAATCGGACGCAAACCCCCATCCTTCTTTGGAACGATGAAGTACCGGCTGTAATAGCCTGACTCTCTGTCTGGGGGGAGAACTCGTTCTACGGCTCCCTTCCGCAGCAGGGTCTGTACTTCTTGTTCCACAAGAGCCTGCTAGGGGTCTACCACCGTCGGTAGTATGCCCCGAAATCGAGGCGGCCGCCACCTAAACTGGATGGCGTAGCCGACATCGATTGTGTGCAGGACCCATTGAGATACGTTGGGGAGGGCTCGCCACTCACCCAAAAAGTTTCTCAGGGGCTGGAAGTCCCGGGTCTACAGACACCGCGCCCTGCAACAGCGTACTGGCAGGGAAGCTCTGATGTAGTAGAGCCGGAACCCTCCTTAGAGGGGACGAACGGCCCTCGGGCTCACGCTCGCTGGACCCGGTCGTGCCCCGAAGCGGCGGCGGGGACAACGGACCGACTCCCGGAGAGTACCGGGAGCACTGAAGAGTGCGGTGGCACCCTACCACCTCCGGTGGAGATCACTCTCCAGGCCCTGACCCTTACGGTGTCAGGGCCTATTAGACGAAGTCCTCTCCGCGGCGGCCGTCCTCAGACCAGTCCGGCTGCGAGAGAACCTCGTCCGAGCGTGCTGTGCTGCAGCCCGCCCTCGAGCGGACGTGGCGTCGTCGGGGAACGAAAGAATCGAGCGCCTCCGCCTGCCACCTCTCGGCGCGGAGTTTATCCGCCCCAGCCCCAATGGCACCTCCAAAGAGGGTAGTGGGGGAGAGAGGGGCATCCAGGAGAAAGAACTTGTCCTTCTCCTGCAGTCCGGAGTGGCTCAGCCAAAGGTGCTGCTCCGTAGCCACCATGGCTGTCATGGAGCGGCCAACGGACTTCGCCGTCTCCTTCGTGGCAGACACTGGCCTACTCCAGGACGCCGACACCTCAGTGTGGACGTCTGGGAAGAACGGCAGACACCAGCGTGGAGGCACTCTGCAGGAAGGTAAGAAACGCTCCTGCAGTCTACCGGGAGCAGACGGCTGCTGCTCACCCGCCGGCCAGCTGATATGTAATCTGTCAGCGGCTCGGGTGAGGACCGCTGCCTCTATGCTCACCACGTCCAGCTCCTCTGAGCCGGAAAAACGTGAGAGCGGCGTCTCCTCCGGGGCGGAGGAAGCCGCGGAGCGTGCCTCCGCCTCCGGAAACGAATGCCTGGATCCCATGGTGAAGGTCCGGGAAAAGGCGTCAGCCGTCCCGGAATCCTCCGTGAGATCCATTTGTGATCCCCGGGAAGGCAACCGGGGCTCCGCCTCGGCACGAGCCGAGGGAAGCACGCCTCGTCGAGCCGTCCACATTGAAGAGAGCTCGACGGGAGACGCGAGATTGTTCACAAAAAGCCCCCTTAAGGGCTAGCTGGGCGTGCTCCATGCCTAAGCAGACAACACACAGGTCGTCTGAGTCTCTGCCCGTAATAAATCTGGTTTGGCGTCCCCGCTATGACGTACCAGCTCGCCATTGGTTAATTTTCACACGTGCTTCATGCCGCGGTCACGCAGGGGCGTTCCCACAGCGTCTTTACGCAGCTCGAGTTCCCTGATAGGGAAGTACCTTCTTAGAAAGTGAATATTGAAAAGTGCCATTTTTTTTTTACTCAACTCTGACACGGCTCCAGTCTAAGAAACGCAATATACATCAAGGTAAAACTCAGAAACGGACCCAAAAACTAATGGAACATAATGAACATAACATTATGAAAAAAGTAAAATAGACATCAACAAGCAGTTGTTTTTATAAATTGTTAAGACTTTGTCATAGTTTTGGGCTCTTCCTGTCCCTTTGCCTCCCCCTACTGGTCTTTAGTTACTCACACGTTATTTCCACAACTCATCAGCTGAATCACATTATCTCCCCCCCTTTCACACTAATAGTTGCACACCTGTTCTCTATGTTGTTAATTATTTCTGCTATTTCTAGTCCCCCTTTTCCTCTGTTCTCTGACAGATTATTTCGCTACACAAGCAAGAGGCAAGACTCACCTTCTGCATCCCTCATGCCCAGTCCTGTCCTGCTGCATCTTGTTTTACATTCCAGACTCAGCGTCCGGCCCCGCCAAGCTTGACGAGCCTCCGCTGAATAGCTGCGACCCCAGCCAGCCGACTTTGTCGGGAATGGAGGACAGCGAACGCCTCTTCCCATCCACCGACAACTTGTGCTTCATTTAATCCGAAGAGACTCTGTTAACTTATTGAGAAGACTTTCAGTTTGTAGTTTTTGTGCCTGCCTTCGCGGCTACCCCTCAGTTACCACGTTCTCATTAAAGGTCATCTATTTTGCCTGCATCTCGCTTTTGGGTCTTCTCTCTCCTCATCACAGACTTATGTCAACATTTTAAAGTTTAAATGTTGTCTCTAGCTGAAAGATTGGAAAAGCTAAAAAAGTTGAAAGTTGAAGTTTTAAAGAGGATTTGAAAATTAAATGCATTGGAAACCAGTTGATCATATTAATTTAATTATAAGAGCTAAAACGCTGAAAAGTCATAGCCCCCCCTCTCCTGAAGGAGCTGAACATTTTAATATTCGAATGGTTTTAATAGCTGAAAGAAGAATAATAAGTTGATTAAAGATTTAAAGAACAATACATGGAATGCATCAATGTCTTCCAACAATAAGATGTCGGAATAAAGATTCAAAGAACAATACTTGGAATGCATTCCAACAATCAAACCAAAGACACCAGCAACAGCGTGAACAAAACTCATTAACGCACTATATCTTAATATAACGTTGGGTTTTAGCTAGGGATGAGCGAGTACAGCATTATCTGTATCAGTATCTCTTGAACCATATGAATTATCTGTATCCGTATCTGTACTCGGATTAGGCGGGTCTTAACCCGGAAGTGGGCGGGGCTTAACCCGGAAGTATGAAGGATTTACCCGTAAGTTGTCGGGTTGTCTTGAAATGTGCTGGACTTTAACCGTTATGTAGGGATGAGCGAGTACAGCATTATCTGTATCTGTATCAGTATCTGTTGAACCATATGAATTATCTGTATCCGTATCTGTACTCGGATTGGGCGGGGCCTAACCCGGAAGTGGGCGGGGCCTAACCCGGAAGTACGACGTATTTTACCCGTAAGTTGTCGGGTTGTCTTGAAATGGGCTGGGCTTTAACCGTTATGCTCTTTTTTAAGCATGCAATTGACCCTTCGCAGGGAGCTTGATTAAGAGGTGACCAATATAAAACATGAACTTTGAAAACAGTGTACTGTACTGACGCATTTCTGCGGTTAAAACAGCATTCCTTCTTAATTATTGTGGTGTGTGTGTTTGTGTGTGTGTGTGTGTGTGTGAAGAGAACCAGCAGACGGAAAAAAAAAAAACTCCGGCAGAGAGGGGAAAAGAGAGAGAGGTCAGTGCGTGAAGTAAAAAAACTAAAAACTGGTTCGAGCCAAATGAAAAAAAAAAAAAAATCTCCGACAGGCAGAGACGCAACGCGAGTCGCATTCTTACGAACCACGTCTTAATAAACCCCACGTTTACCTAAACCCTACTAGTGAAAAACAAACGAAGTAAAAAAAAAAATCTGAAGCCGATGAAATCCTTTAAGGCGAAAGACCTGCGAACCTGACGACAGAGAGGGAGAGAGATCTGTGAGTGAGCCGAGCGGGACACAGCAACACAAACAGTATGTGTGTAGGGGAGGGGCGCTGTGACTACCAGCCAATCCGAGCACAGATATTGACTCGTATTACTCGTATAATACTTGTACTCGGCAAAAGTGCTTTATCCGTACCGGATACTCGTTTCAGCCGAGTATCCGGCTCATCTCTAGTTTTAGCACTCTTGGTTAGTTTCTTTCACTGACTATTCTCCAGAAATGTAACGTTAACGTTTAGTTAGTTTCACTGACCATTAAAGCCACATGGTCTAACCGGGCTGCTTTTAAATGGTTGTCATGCTAAAGTTACTCATCAAACGACGGCAGGGATATTCATATAACTCATAGTCCTCATTTACCTACTTTACTAACTTTTGGAAGCAAGAATGTTTGTTTCTCCTTTTGCAAACATTAAGCGTAATGCGGTCTTTGTGTGCTCCTGCTTCTTAGATAAAGCCAGCTAGTTAGCTAGGCTAGCTTGTCAGAGAAACTATGAAACAACATCGACATCATAAAAGCCACTAACGTTAGCTTAATGACGTAAATACATATACAGCGCAGTAAAGTTGGCATCTTTGTTAACTTTAGAGAAGAGCAAAACAATGTCAAACTTTGTTCACTACCAATAATTACAAGTCTGACCTTTAGGTAAACAGCATCACTTCCGTACGCGGGCGGACGTCCAAATGGTTCAAAATTCGTGTCACTCCATTGGAAACAACGACTTCTCTAGATGATTAACAAGATCTTGTGCAGAAACGCAAATCTACCACTTAATATCGACGTGACTGAATCTTTTCAAACTGAAGTTGTTGAATATTTTGTAAAACGAACACAATGTGGTCACGTTCATATTGCAAATAGAAAACTATTGTAGATTTAACATTTTGTAATCAAGTAAATTCACAACGCCGGCTCATATGATTTTTTTGAGTGTATATACTTTGACTTCACAAGATTTAAGAGTGAAATACTGTACTACTGGGATGGAACAAGCCTGGGTATTTGACAGTAGTTGACAATGAATGAAATAAACAGAAAAACTAGACTGCAATGAAAAATCAACACAAAAACACGTCACGTCAATTCTTTTCACACTGACCTCACTGATCTCTCCATCCTCAGATCTGCTGCTGCTCATTGCCAACATGATGTCCCCTTCTGCCCCCATTAGGTGGTGCTGTGTCCCAGCCCATAATGATATGCATCATATAAAGTATGACACAGCTGCGAGCCTCTGATGCAGAACTTCAGGCTTACAGTACTGGACTACTAAAAATTAAACTAAAATGGCATCCTATTGCTGTCTGGTCAGTCTTTTGCACAGGGGCAATTAACCTGCTAATAATACAAAGTCTCCCTCCCCATAGTGACGCACAGCCAGGTCTCACTGAGCTCACAGTGGAGATAGTTTAACATATTGATCCATCAAGATGACAACTAATAAAGATGATTTGCAGTGTTCCGGCACAGAAAGCAACCCAAGTTTGGCTGACGGTAGCGTTAACTCTTAATTCTGTCATTGTTGGATAGATAAGGATTAGAAGACCCAAGACAAGAAGCTCAGGATGAATGGTGCAAGTTTGTGTACTCTGTTTTGAACGATGGGAGTAAATTGGAAAGACAAGGCACATTTGGCCACTAACCACGATGTTCCCAGCATGCACCTGCGAGATGTTGGGCTTGTGAGGCAGCTTATTGTTGCACAAAAACAAATCCACTCTTTTTTAAGTCAAATAAAAATTTTAAGAGCCATTTGCCAAATGTCTAAATTACTCTTACTATGTAAATACAAAGAAATGTATTTTTTATCTATTCAAATATTATTTTTCGCAAATGCAGGGTATTGGACAAAAAGACAAAAAACACTACATTTTTGTGAAATTAATTGATTAAAGCTTTGAAAAGAAGCTAGTTAGATGACCTTAAGTCAAAATGTTAATAATGTTGTAATTTAAATATCTTTATGAACATAAAATAAAAAGTATTTTTCTTTGCGCTCGTCCAAAACAGCTAAATTGGCAAACAATTTTTTCAAACTTAAATCTGCATATTAGTACAGGACCTGAGCTTGTGGCAATTTTGGTCAGATATGTAGTTGCCATATAAAAAATATTATGGCTGCTGTTTTATTCTGATGTGTCGACACTTTGTAGTATATACTTTATTAAACCTGCTTTTCTGTTGTTGTGATGCAGACCTCGTTTCGCAGCCTTTATTTACCCTCGAGCAACACTAGCATGAATATTAAGACGGAGCAGAGGCCCTCGCCAATGTCTGCAGACCTCACTCAATCTCCCAATATCTGGGCAAGCAGAAGACCAGATTGAATTTTCCTTTGGAGTCTCCCGGGATGAGAGCGGACATCACTGGAGGATACTTCCCTTACTACGGCTCCTGTTGCGGCCCTTTAGATGCGCGCCTCAGATATTTCTCCCCATACGGGAGCGAAGGCATTGCCTGTACTGCAGAAACAATCTTAATTCTCTTTAGATTTTACATCTTGTCATCACTGGGAATTCACTGCTAAACACAAGAAAGTCCATCTGGTATGAAATGCAGCATCCTCAGAGAGCATGAGCGTGTTTTCTGGATTGGACTTCTTATAGGTGATCCCCCAATATATAGAGATAGTTACACAAAAGTAAAAAAGTGCTCTGTATTTGCCTTAATATTCTTGATCATTTTAGAGGTAATTTCCCTCATTGCCATTTCTACCACAGTGCCACAGTGGCCCATCTATTTGTGTGCGTGTGTGTGTGCTCGTGTGTTCTGTAAACAGGATCGGAGAATAAATATTTACCATCTGTGGTGTTTTTCTTTTTCCCCCTCTCTCTCCATCCCAGAAAATTACGGCACTCTTTTTCATCAGTGCTGGAGTTCAGCCATGGGCATTTTTAATTTTCTGCTTTTGTGTTTTTAGCGGAGATTGACAGGCTGCTCTCTCCCTGGAGCATTGTTCTATTAATCTGTTTAATATGCTACAGAAACATTCGAGTGCCGGAACAGGCAGCCAGGGTAATGGAAATCGCAGCAGGTAAAAGCAGGCTTGCATATCTGACGAAAGAAGAGTGTGCAAGAGAGGAACAATAGTCTTCTCGGCATGGCGTTGTAATGCTAAAACCTCCACCCCTCCTCCCAAACTCATGACCTTGTATGGGCAGACAGGCAGATGGGCAGAGTGCATCCCTTTACATATGATTGGTGAAAAGGAAATGGATCTCCCCGCGACATTCAACAATTGCCATCTATTAATTCAATTCAATTCATTTTATTTTATATAGCCCCAAATCGCAAATTACAAATTTGCCTCAGAGGGCTTTACAATCTGTACACATGCAACATCCTCTGTCCCGAAACCCTCACATCAGCACAGGAAAAACTCCCCTATGTATGAAAAAACCCTTCAATGGGGAAAAAAGGGAAGAAACCTTAGGGAGAACGTCAGAGGAGGGATCCCTCTCCCGGGATGGACAGACTGCAATGGATGTCATGTGTACAGAATCAACAATGTAAAAAATGTACAATACATTCAATTCCTCTGACAGAAATGATACAAGTAATTGCAAGTAGCAGAACAAGTGTACGGCAGGACCACTGCAGGGACAACCACCATCAGATCGAACCACCATCCACAGAGGCTTCTGTGGGGAGGGAGAGCAGAAAGATGTTGGTTTATGATGACCGTAAAATGAATCATATTTAAAGTAATGATGATGGCAGCAGCAGGTGTCAGCAGAGCCATGCCAGGAGTCAGAACCGGGGTTCGCACGATACTATGATCCACGGAGACCTGCTGGGCGAGAAAACACAACTCCCGGAGTTACCACTTTACTTTTGCAGCTTCCTCATAAGATACACAGTCCAAAGCAGGGCTCACTGACTTCCTTCTAAAAGCGCTGAACTGGAGCGGTAAGACTGAATCATGTATATGTGTGACCGCTGGTTGAGCACTACACGTTGAAAATTGTAAGTAAATGCCAATGTATAATTGTGGACCCCCCCACTCCTCTTTCTCTATCCCCTCCTGCTGAGGCAGTTGTGGTTTAATTAACTTTGCCTTAATGGATGCACAGCAAGACGGAGGTAGGATAGTGCCAGGTTGGAGGTCACACGTTTGCAGCATGTGCGCTCCGTAACGGCCCTGCCCCTATGATGAGCTGAAAACTGGTCACTTCACTTCAACAAAAAGTGACATCCTGCCTTGGTTAAAGACAGTGGACACGGCAGAGACAATGACAGTCCAGCTAGCAGGCTGAGGACTGAATAGAGCAAGCAGAGTCCTAATGACATAAGAACGAGATAGGTACAGAGAGGAATTCATCCTCAAAGCCTTTACATTCTCACAGACAAGGTCTAACCTCACTTAATCCCCAACATTACGCAGGGAACATAATGTACTGATGCTCTGACTTAGGTTAAGCTTTTGATCAGCCTGTTATCCCAGACTGGCCTTGTGATAAAAAACAAAAGGTGTCACAACTGGATCTTCAAAGCGCGATGAGCAAAGAATTTCCGGGGAAAGGATTTGTCACTTTTGGTTTACCCTGCACTGAGAGGACTTCCAAACACAAAAAAACATGATTTTTGGATAAATCATGAGTTCCTTTAACGCCAGTCATCCCCTACAATATAACTCATGTCACAAGACGCGTATTCTAAGGGCGGACGAACACTTTGATTGCACTTAATTTTGACAGAAGCTTTTAGATCCAACTTTTAATCAGGTGAAACACTAACACTAACCTTTACTTCTCACTCCATCCCATTACAGGTGCGGTCATAACATAATTTCCCACTGTAGGATGCTGGGAAAAAGCTACTGCCTATTATATCTCCTGTCGTTTGGTTCTATTAAGACAAGAAGTAAACTTGTACATCCAACATTACAAAAAAAGGCCGCTTTGCCAAAAATAAATGAAAAGGCCTAATGAAAAGCTATTGGAAGGGAAATTTCAAAGCTGCAAAGGGGAATTAGAATAAAGGCTGAAGAGAAGCAGACACAAATCAGGATGTATGCTTGAAATCTACCTGTTGAGGTCCAAATAATAAGTGGGAGACATGTCTTGGTGAAGTGGGGAGACTGAGACGCGCAGCTCTGCTAAGTCAGGCTCACCGGTCTCCCCTATTTTTCAGTTTCTCTCTCTGTATTTCAGTCGGCTTTTGTGGTGGTCTCTTTAGCCTCTTTCCGCAAAGACAATTTCCTTATTCTTTTACTTGCTTTTTGAACATCATTTGTTGCAATCTGCCTTTTTTCTGTCTGTGCTGCCTTATACGTTCGATGTAAAGCTTCTCTTGATATAAGACCACATTTTACCATCTTTAAAACATACTTTCAGAAAAACACAATTATATTTAGCAGGAGTCAATATGATTTATTTTGCAGGTATTCTGATCAGCAAATGATTTGACAAAGTGATATTCTGACCTCATGGTGGTGCTACAGGAATAGAAAGGGAATCTGCAAAGTTATTCTAATTCACATTGAGGGGAACATAAAATGTCTTCACAATTTCATGACATTCTTTTCAAAGTTGTTTGTCTTTTACCAAAGTGATGGACTAACCCACTGACCATCATTGCTGGTGTCAGAATTACACGTCTAGCAAAGCTTATTTAAAGCTTTGCCAAGTTAAATACCATAAGTGTTTAACTTATGGTATTGTGAATTTATTTTTCTATGTGCTCAATTTCTGTATATCATTCTATAGTACTATTGGTGCATATGTTGGCACTCAATTGAATCCACATGGAAAGTGTTATGTCAGTACTCTCTGTTCTGTTAACTGCAAACAGTTTTTACAAACTCTATATCTAGCGATGCCCAATCCATCAAAGCACATTGGGACAGATTTTTGAACTCCCTGTCCAATCAGGAGGTAGCATCATACACTATAAAACACCAGTCACCCGCTAAGCTCATCTCAATTCAGAACAGTATTTACACCCAGTTACTACATTTTATTTTTTCTCTGTTGAAAGTAGAAATTACTTTGTTTCCCAAGCAGTTTTGGGTGCCGTGTTTTTTTGTTTGGTTATTTGTGCTGATGTTGCAGATCCCAGCCTTTGATTTAGACACAAAAGGCAGACCGGCAGCAAATGCATGAAGGTAAATTCCCATAATTCACAGCTGAAAGGCTAGCTACTGGTGTGCTTTGCTCATCCCTCGTGTAAGTCACTAGCAAATGTCAGGTTATTGAAATAAGCACAGTTATATATTTTGTGTGTGTGTGTTTTTTGGTGGTACACTTCCTCTGCAACAAATATACTGTGTTTGTCAGAGGCTCTCATACACTGCAAATCTGCAGTGTTGGTTTGCATTAGAGCAGACATTGCCCTTTTGCTGCAGCAGTGATACGTGTTGTCACACACGTGTTGAGGGTCCCCTAAAATGTAACTATAAAAAATACTGAAGACTACCTTGCTACACTATATACTATATAAATTATATTGAAATATTTTGAAGGTGGGATAATGGTCTTGGGATGTTTTTCATGGTTTAAAATCATTAACTAAATCCGCACAGGAAAACCAGTGACTCTCCATAGCTCACTGTGTAGAGCAGTGGGCTCGTTGGCTTTAGGATGTTTTGATCCACGGGGTTCGAATCCCGATCGTTCCGATCTTTTTTTAAATATATTTTCTTGAATACATGTTTTCATACGTGGTTGTGATGTAGTGCTCACTTATACAATCGTGAACGCTGCAATGGATTTGTGATGCGTTTTGTAGATTTTCAGCAATATGTTTGTGAATGTGCTGCTGTTAGCTGGCAGGTTGTTTGGCTCCATACACATGCAGCAAGAAACTCTTCTAATCATTACGTTACACTGGGTATCTAAGTTAGTTAATGGAACACCAACTCCAAATATTTTACTATAATTAGCAATTATTATGGAGATATAAACATAATCGAAGCATTTACAGCATTTTCAAATGGGATTTCACTCTTTGTGAGGCTTCGTTTAACAATAACCTACAACAATCTGTGATGCTATTAGCTGCCCTGATTGCTGCCCATTCGCGCTAGGAAATAAAATAATTATTGTTATGAATATAAAACGTCACTAAAGACCTTTTCACAATCATTTTTAATGTTAAAAATATTTGTCGGGGACCCCCCAACTTCTAAAAATAAATTCTTATAGGGGGTGCCTAATGACTTATAGGGGGTCCGGGACCCCCCCAGACCTCCCTCATTTCGAACCCTGCTTGTAGGTGTAAATTCTATTCTTGATTAGAATTAGAATTTGTTTTACAACCATATACACAAATCTGTGTACACCAAAAAACTTCTGTGGTCAGGGAAGGTAATGAAGATGTGTGCCAAGGACTTCAGGGCCAAATACACACTTCGGACGGTAGTGTGTATTTGGAAGGGAAGAAACCTTAGGGAGAACGTCAGAGGAGGGATCCCTCTCCCGGGATGGACAGACTGCAATGGATGTCATGTGTACAGAATCAACAATGTAAAAAATGTACAATACATTCAATTCCTCTGACAGAAATGATACAAGTAATTGCAAGTAGCAGAACAAGTGTACGGCAGGACCACTGCAGGGACAACCACCATCAGGTCGAACCACTATTCACAGAGGCTTCTGTGGGGAGGGAGAGCAGAAAGATGTTGGTTTATGATGACCGTAAAATGAATCATATTTAAAGTAATGATGATGGCAGCAGCAGGTGTCAGCAGAGCCATGCCAGGAGTCAGAACCGGGGTCCGCACAAAACTATGATCCACGGAGACCTCCATATTCCACCCCCAAACTGATGGGCTGGTAGAAAGGTTTAACAAAACTCTTAAACAAATGTTAAAGAAAGTGATTGATGTCGATAGGAAAAATTGGGATCAGCTCTTACCATATGTCTTGTTCTCTTCGAGAAGTCCCACAGAGTTCCACTGGTTTCTCACCCTTTGAGCTCCTCTATGGACGACGACCGCGAGGGATGCTGGATCTTGCCAAAGAGAGTTGGGAACAGAAGCCGTCAGCCCATCGCACCGTCATTGAGCATGTGGAACAGATGCACGAACGAATGACTAAGGTCTAGCCCATCGCAAGGGAGCACATGCAGCAGGCACAACAACAGCAGGCCAGGATATACAACCGAGGGGCACAGATCAGAGAATTTCACCCTGGAGAAAAGGTACTGGTTCTAATCCCATCCAACGAATGTAAATTCTTGCCCAGGTGGTTGGGACCTTATGAGGTTATAGAGAAGGCAGGCCCAGTCAACTACAGAGTACGCCAACTCGGCCGAAGATATGTTGGCCCTTTCTATCACATAAACCTCTTAAAACCAATAGAGGGAACCTATTACCCTGCCAAGCGATGTCCTCACAGCCAGTGTCCATTCCCCTGTAACTCCGGACGTGAAGATGGGTAGCCAGCTCTCCCCTAGACAAAAGCGGGATTTACAAGAGCTTTTATGGCGGAACCGGGATGTCTTCTCTGATCTCCCGGGACAGACCTCTTATATCCCATGATATAGTAACAGAACCGGGGAAAATTGTTAGACTTCGACCATACAGGATTCCAGAAGCTAGAAGGGAGGTCATCAAGAAGGAGGTAAGGAAAATGCTTGAGTTAGATGAGTCTCAAAGTGCTTGGTCAAGTCCCATTGTTCTAGTTCCAAAACCAGACAGAAGCACACAATTCTGCAATGAATACAGGAAACTCAACGAGATTTCACAGTTTGACACTTACCCTATGCCAAGAATAGACGAGTTGATCGAGCGGTTAGGCCCCGATTCATCACAACCCTTGACTTGACTAAAGGGTACTGGCAAGTACCTCTAACCCCTCAAGCGAAACCAAAATCCGCCTTCTCCACTCCTGAGGGGGCTTTTCAGTACCGGGTTCTCCCTTTCGGGGGCCATGGGGCACCAGCCACGTTTCAGAGACTCATGGATAGAGTCCTCCGTCCCCACCAGCAGTATGCTGCCGTCTGGACGACATCGTCGTCCACGACGTGGGAGGAACATCTTCACCATCTAGAGGCTGTTCTACAAGCGTTAAGTTCAGCGGCTCTTACAGCTAACCCCAGCAAATGTTTTGGGGTACACCGTTGGGAAGAGAAATGTAAAGCTCCAACCTAAGAAAATTGATTCCATACTCACCTGGCCCCGGCCACAAACCAAGAAACAGTTAAGAACTTTTCTCGGGCTAGTTGGTTACTACAGAACATTCATACCTAGCTTTGCTACAAAAGCAAACCCCCTAACTGAATTAACTCGTAAATACCTCTCAAATCAGGTAAAGTGGACGGAAGAAGCAGAACAGGCCTTCGTTGAGCTGAAGCAATCCCTCTGTTGCGAACCCATCCTGCAGGCCCCAAATTTCAACAAACCCTTTGTTTTGCAAACAGATGCCTCGGAAGTAAGGATTGGAGCCGTGCTCTCCCAGCTGCAGGATGGTATGGAACACCCAGTGATGTTTATTAGCCGTAAGCTACTGCCCCCTGAGAAGAATTACGCCACAATTGAAAAAGAATGTCTGGCTGTCAAATGGGCTTTTGAAAAATTGAGATATTACCTGTTGGGCCGAAAATGTATCTTAGTAACTCATCATGCCCCCACTTAAATGGATGTCTCAAAAGAAAGAGAAAAATGCACGAATCACTCGTTGGTTTCTTCAGTCTTTCTCAGACTTCCAGTCAACAGTGGAACATCGGGCTGGGAACTCTTATGCGAATGCAGATGCCATGTCCAGAAGGCCTTACTACCCTGGGACGTGCGCTCCAAGCGGGGGCTTGAAGCTGGAAAAGGGGGTATGTGGCAGCCCGAAGGAAACATGGCGCCACACAACACAACAAGGTGTAGGCAATTCCCCCCCTCCGGCAGGGAGACTCAGCTGCAGACGGTTGGGCCAATTAGGAGCGGCATAAAAGAGAGTGAAGTAGCCACAGCAGAAACACTCCAAGCCTCGTGTCGGAAGGCTACAGTGTACAGAACATGGCACAGTGACTTTCTGGGCAAGCAACTTGTGACACCCTCTTGATCCCTTTGTTATTATGTCTGAAACACTTTTCCCTGGCAAAATCGTACTGTGACCCTCTTTGATAAGAAATGGGGTTGTGGAGCAGAGCAGTTTCTTTAAGAGGACCCTGGCCGTTTAGCTCAATCCTTTGAAAACAGTGATATTAAAAGATGTCGAGAACCTCACTGACCCATTTACCCTGTCTGAACTTTCTAGCTTGTTAGCGGGTGTTTGCAGGTGTGTCTTTACTTCCTCCAAACACACAATTCTGAAAATGCTATTAAATGCAGAGGCATAAACATGCGCTGCTAGAAACATTAATCCACCAATCTACACAGGCACTGGCGGGGGTTTGGGAGAGGCTCTCAGCATGCTGTGTGATCTCACATTGTTTTGCTGAAATTGCTGCCTCTGATGATGGTAATTTCACAAAGCACATTGGAGGGAGGGGAGAGGGATGGAAAGTAGAGTGGTACACACTCAAAAAAATGTTGGATTTACTATGTAACTAAGTTATGTCAACTGGTTGCAGACAATAATGTTGTTTAGGAAAAGCACATATTGATGTGGTAGGTTTGTATTAATACAACAAATCTTTTACTAATTGTGTATAATTTGTATGTGAGTGAACACATTCACAAAACCTGAAAATCTACCAAAACATATATATATATATAATAGTACTGTTTTGACCCCACACCTCAATCAAGCAACATTGAATCAGCAAAATAGTGATGAAATGTTAGCTCTATCAAATGCTATTTTGATAAACAAACAAAGTTTTGAGATAACTTCGAAAATTAACAAAATCACACATTTGGTTAATTATGAACTGCTCAACCTGGAGCATAAGCAGACATGCATGCAAACGTTAATATTGTTTTTTGAAAATAAAATGACTTAATTCTTAATAATTTTGACTTGATGGAAGAGGGGGCATTCGCGGGACACTTGCAGAAATGAAAATGTTTGTCAGCTTAAGCAAACACCCTCATTTTCTGCCTGCTGTTGGGAGCGTGCTTTCATGTGCGTGCACGTATCTGTTTGAGAAAGGACGGTCTCGAAAGAAGAGAGGAAGATGGCGGGAGAGTATAAGAGGCGAAGGATGGAGCAACATTAGGAGCCTAGGGGGAAAGGAAAAGGAAATCTTGGCCTATCTCCTTTCTATCTACGAACTCTTTCCTTTTCCCATTTCAATTTAACTCTTCCCTTTTATCCAATTGGCCACCATGCTGACACTTCTCATCTCAGTGCTATGACCGGAGAATGAGGGGAACAAAATGTTGTTCCATATACAAGCAAATGTTATGCTAAAGTGATTGGCTCTCATCACGCCCTAACCTACAATGATGCTGGGAAATGGCAGAAGAGGAAGAGCAAGCCCCATCTCCGCCCTCCCCTCCCCTAATTTGCATTGCATGCTGCAATTCATGTACCGGGCCCATTAACCAAAGGGCCGTGCTGTGTTTTGGTTGTAAGCGAGGGGAGGGGGCTGTCATATCTTTTGATTTGCTTGATATGAAAACAGTGGTGGTTTGCAATCATTGGAACCTGTGGTTTATTTGGGGTGAAATGAGATTTTTTTTATTGGTATGTTTGCATCTCGATGCAATTTGCCAGCTTTATTGTGGAAGACACGGGGGCATCCTCGCTTGATTTTACAGTAAATTTGTCGTGGGGCCAATATGAGCTGAAAGTGACTGGTTATTTATTTAAATGAACACAAACAAGTACATTTTTTTAGACACATCAGTTGATTGTTCCCAGCTCGCTATATGTGCTGGATCCTTGTGCAAAGGCAACTTATCAGAAAACTGCAATTGGAAATATAATTTTGGAATTGGAAGACATCCAAAATAATTGTCTCAGTTCAAATTTAAACGTCTTTCGGCCGAGCTTCCCTTAACTTCCAACAGGAATATTGTGTACTATTCACAAACAAATATTTTAATACGCACCGTTTGAGCAATTCGAAAATACAACACAACTCCAAGTCATAAAATATGATTTGCATAGTCCAAAAATGTCAGGCCAGGCATTTGTAACTTTTACTCCGCAAAGCAAGGAGTTTACAAAGGAAAAAAACTTTTTTGGAAGGGCTTGAGTTCTCCCTCTGCCTACACTGCCCCCTGGGACCCCATGTTTTTTCAGCAGATCTATGGAAATTCATTTCAGCTTCTCCTCCGATGTATGTAATTTCAGCAACATTTTCAAATTAATTTCTGTATTTTTTGTCTTTGCTAATTTCTGCATTTTCAGCAATTTTTAAAATTAATTTCAGCTTTTAGCATTCCAACGCATTTTAAGCAGGAAATGCATTTTCTAGTTTTTTTTACACACCACTACCGTGATCTCTAGTGTATATAAAAGTACTGTGAAATTACATGCAGGCTCGCTTGACAGCAGTGTTTCTAGCCATCCAACCAGTGCCCCCTGACATGCTGAGTAGCGAGGACCCGTCCATCGCTGCTTGCAGCTTTAATTATTTATACATTTTTGGGGGTTTATTTTATGATTTTATTATTTTTATTATCTTATTATTATTATTATTATTATCACAGGTTTGGACACTTTGTTACAGAACTTTCACTTGCATTTTAGTCATTTTTCTATCGTTGTCTAAAAAGAATATATATATATATATATAATGGATCGATCGATCCCTTACACTATGATAGAAACATGACATTGTAACAAGTCTGCAGGCGTGTGCTCTATTTTAACACTGAAACCCAGTAACTCGTCCCCTTCGCCTGTAACCGAACCATTTTCCCCTCATTCTGACCTCTGAAGACCACATTGAAAATTTCACACAATCTCCCTTCACAGCAGTGGTTGCACTAGCGCTGTGAGCCAATATGTTGCCATAATTGTGCCTGTAGTGGCGGCAGAGACCAAGGCAATTAATCCTTTCCTCCTGTTGTTTGCACCCTGGTTGGCAGTGACAGGGTGCAGCGTAATTGGACAGGAGCACACTTGTCCCCTCCATTTTACATTAATATCCCTTCAACTCCAGAATCTAATCCCAGCCAGGTTGAGAATCCCACTGCCATCAATATCCACTCAGTCTCTCTTTCGTGCTCGTCCACTCCCACCTGTCAACTGTCCTCCATCGCCACGCTGGACTAATCTACAGCACAGATGAAGCTCACAGCTGAGATTGAAGTGGGCTGGGGATTGTTGGTGTAGGGTTTTGGGTGTGTGAAAGTGCTAGCTAAAATTAAGATTTTTAATTGAGGTTTGTTTGTCGCTGTCTCGACAGGGAACTGATGGTATGCCATACAGCACAGCGGCTGTAGATCAAACCCATTTAAGACTAACTTATTTTGTTAAAAAGCTAAGAAGCTCTGAAGACTGTTTATTATTATCAAAGACAACAAATGTTTTCATTTTCTTTTTATTCACAATCATTGCTGGAGCAGAAACTATATGATATATACATTTCCTCAACGTAAAACGAAGAATGGAGATCAGTAAGGGCGTCCAGATCACCAATACCAAATGCCACCGAGAGCTGGGAAGTAAAATGGCAAAGTTTCACTGATTTTAAAATATTTATTTGCCAGTGAGAAATCATCCTGATGCCTTTTCATAGTTTTTGGCAAGTTGTTCTTGTCAGGCATGAATGGACTACATGATACTGCATTTTACAGTCCTATGTTCAGTGTGCAAAATATAGGCGGGGGGCCTTGGACACTTCAGACCCCCTTCAATCTTCAAAAATAAAACGCTATGTCCATCAGTATTCATCAATTAAACTAAAATATTTTTCCACAAATATGAAGACTGAAAAGTAAGGGTGTGTTGTTTCTTATATTACGCTGTTGTTTTTGTGTTGTACCGGCTTGAGTGGCACCTTTGCAAATAGTCCTCAAAGTAAATGTTTAAAAACTCTCCAAATAACCTGAAATGTAGTGGATTTCGTTCTGTTTTAACATTATAGTTGCACGAACGTGGATTTTTCATCATTGATTGGTTTCAAATAACTATGGAAGTCCCATTACTCTGGTTTCAAATAACTATGGAAGTCCCATTACTCAAGTACACAAGTTACTTATTTAAAAGATGTACTTCCAACATCTGTCTCCTGGCTAAAACATTGTTACATTCAAACCTTTTACCAGCTTCTTTATCATGTCAAGCCAAAGAGTCTACAGTACAATGATTTTTATAACGATCAAGCAACTATATAAACAGGATCTTACATATAAATACTTGATTCAGGGTAAGACATTTAAAATGGAATCATCTCCTTCCTCAAATCTTTCAAGGCCCAGATTAATTCTAACAGTTTTTCCCACTTCAACATCGTCTTTACCGCCCCATCACCTTCTCTTTCCTCCTGTTTTTCACATCCATCCCTAATGTCTTCAGAGATCACTCTGTTTTTAGCACAGGTGTGCTTCAAAAACACATCAATAAAAGTATAATTGCACTGTGTATAATTGCACATAAGCAGCAGCCTACTTCTTCCGGTAAGCTGCAGGAGCGTTTACCTTCCCGCAGAGTTCCTCCGCGCTGGTGCCTGCTGCTTTTTCTGGACATCCACACTGAGGTGTCGGCGTCCTGGAGTAGGCCGGTGTTCTCCCGCGTGTACAACCCGCGTATGGCATTGTACTCGTCTTTAGCTGAGGCTAAGCGACATGGCTACGTGAGTATGCCGGCCGCGGAGGGGGCCCTGGCGGGCCATGTTTCCCCCGCGGCCGTGTCGCTGAGGATACCGGTGCTGCCCACCAAGCCTTCGAGGACTACCTCTGCTTTAGTGGGCAAGGCTTACTCGGTGGCGGGGCAAGCGGCTTCCTGCCTGAATACGATGGCGCTTATCCAGGCGTATCAGGAAGAGCTGCTGGCCGACGTGGCCGAGGGGACGGAGCTAACTCCGGAGGCAGTGCGGGAGCTGAGGCACACGGCTGACCTCGCGTTGAGAGCCAGCTCCATGGGAGCCATGGTGCCCACGGGGCGGCACCTTTGACTGAGCCACTCCAGCCTAAAGGAGAAGGACAAGTCCTTCCTCCTGGATGCCCCTCTCTCCCCGGCAACCCTCTTCAGAGGTGCCATTGGGGCCATGGCGGATAAACTCGACGCCGAGAGGTGGCAGGCGGAGGCACTCGATTCCTTCCTTCCCCGACGACGCCACGTCCGCGGGGCTGCTTGAGGGCGGCCCCAGTCGTCGACGAGCTCGCACCACCTGGCGCAGCAGGAGAGTGTTGCGCTGCGTGCACCCCCTCGTCGAGGCGGTACGCTCGGGCGGGGCCCTCTCGCGGCCGGACTGGTCTGGGGATGGCCGTCGCGAAGAAGGCTTCGTCCAATAGGCCCTGACACATTAAGGGTCAGGGCCAGGAGAGTGATCACCACCGGAGGGGCTAGGGTGTCACCGCACTTTTCGGTGCTCCCTTCTCCCGGTAAGGGGCCGGAACCCCCGAGAAATCTTTTGGGTGACTGGCGAGCCCTCCCCAATGTATCTCAATGGGTCCTGCACACAATCGACGTGGGCTACGCCATCCAGTTCAGGTGGCGGCCGCCTCAGTTTCGGGGCGTACTACCCACGGTGGTAGACCCCATCAGGCTCTGGTGTTGGAGCAAGAAGTACAGACCCTGCTGCGGAAGGGAGCCGTAGAACGAGTTCTCCCCCCAGACAGAGTCAGGCTACTATAGCCGCTACTACATTGTTCCAAAGAAGGATGGGGGTTTGCGCCCGATTCTGGATCTCCGCCATTTGAACCGCGTTGTTGCGAAGTTGAGCTTCAGGATGCTCAATCTCAAACAGATCGCGACAAATATCAGGTCCGAGGACTGGTTTGTCACGGTAGATCTCTAGGACGCTTAATTCCATATTCCCATCCTCCCTCGACACAGGAAGTTCCTGAGGTTCGCTTTTGGGGATAAAGCTTATGAATTCAAGATCCTTCCTTTCGGCCTAGCACTCTCACCCCGTACGTTCACCAAATGCGTGGATGCAGCTCTGGCGCCATTGCGTCTCCAGGGCATCCGTATTTTGAACTACTTAGATGACTCGTTGATTTTAGCGATGTTGTGCTCGCCCACATCAACCGTCTGGGGCTGAGACTCAACACCAGGAAAAGCGTGCTGTCCCCAGCACGCAGGAGCACCTTCCTGGGTGTTATTTGGGATTCGACCACGATGCGGGCACAGCTGTCTCCCGCTCGAGTAGTTTCGATCCTTTCTGCAGTTCAGCAGGCTAGGCTAGGCCAGCCACTCACTGTGAAACAGTTTCAGAGACTGCTAGGTCTCCTGGCAGCGGCATCCAATGTGATCCCTTGCGGCCTGTTACACTTGAGACCGTTGCAGTGGTGGCTTAAGACCAAGGGGTTCTCCCCGAGGGGAAACCAGCAGCGTCTGATCAAGGTCACTCGGCGCTGCCTGAGGGCCCTGGTCATATGGAGGGACCCTTGGTTCTTAGCCCAAGGACACGTTTTAGGGGCAATCTGTTGTCGGGTCACCCTCACGACAGACGCTTCCCTCACGGGCTGGGGTGCGATCATGAGTGGTCACTTAGCCTCGGGGCTGTGGCAGCATCATATCCAGTCCTGGCACATAAACCAGCTGAAGATGCTGGCGGTGTTTCAGGCTCTGAAACACTTCCGTCCAGCCCTGACTGACCAGCATGTGCTTGTCTGGTCAGACAACACATCGGTGGTCTCCTACATCAACCATCAGGGGGGCCTGCGCTCTTATATCCCGGGTGTCTTAACCCAGGAGGCAGACACCCTGTCGAGGCAGGGGCCGAGGCCTGGGGACTGGAGACTCCATCCAGAGGCGGTGGAGCTCCTTTGGAGACACTTCAGCCCTGACGAAGTGGACTTATTTGCCTCTGTAGCGACAACTCATTGTCCTCGGTGGTTCTCCCTCACGCACCCCGCCCAACTCGGGGCTGGATGCTATGGTACAGGCATGGCCAAGAGGCATGCACCTGTACGCGTTCCCCCTGGTTGCTCTGCTCCCAGGAGGGTTCTGGAGAGGGTCCGTCAGGACGGCGTCAGCCTACTGTTAGTAGCCCCGTTCTGGCCGGCCCGCGTATGGTTTGCAGACCTAATATCGCTTCTCGCAGGCCCCCCGGTGGAGATCCCCATCAGGTCGGACCTGCTGTCTCAGGCGTCGGGGTCCATAGTTCACCCCCGCCCTGAGCTTTGGAAGCTATGGGCGTGGCCCTTGAAAGGGCCCGCCTTTGAATGTCCGGTCACTCGACTGTGGTCGTAGAGACCACCTCCTACTCCAGAGCCCCGCCACTAGGAGGGCGTATTCCGGTAGATTGTGCCACCTGCTGTAGGAACAACTGCGGACCCAGTTAACTGCCCGGTCGGTTCAGTACTGGAGTTCCTGCTGTGTTTCCCACAGGTCATCCCCGTCTGCTGTTTGGCATCTCTCTTCCTTTGCGGCACCCTGTTCCCCCGTTCCTGATGTCGGACCAGGCGTAATAACAGAGCAGCAGCAAGTGAAGATGGTTGAGGCCATCACACTTGAATCGGCCGGCCAGCCCGCACTTCGGCTGTCCGGGCCCACTCTACCTGGGGTATGGCGGCTGCAGAAGCCCTCCTGTCGGGGACCTTTACCCTCGCCTCGAGCACAGGTGCTCTCGTCTGAGTGTGCGTCTTAAAAACTTCACACCACGGTCACTTGCTCATATGGTGAGTGGGTATTGGGTTCCCACAGCATTTTTACGCAGCTCGAGTTCCCTGAGAGGGAACGTCTCTCGATGACGTATGTAACGAGACGCTGCGTAAATGTTCTGCAACACTCCCGGCCTGCATGTGGCACTCGATTCGGCCTTTCAGAGATGAATGGTCCTGCCCTTCGTGTCCCTTTGTAGCGCCCTGGTCCCGGCGTCCCCCGCCTATGACGTACCAGCTCGCCATTGGTTAAATTTTTTTACGCAGCGTCTCGTTCCCTTCAGGGAACGAAGGTTACATACGTAACCAAGAGACATTGTATGTGAACTTAGAACAAATGTTGAGCTGAATCTGGACTACATTTCCCAGAGTGCACCAGCAGCAATCCCTGTAATTGTGGAGCACCTGTGTAGAGGTCCTCATTCCCCTTTTTAAACAGCCACAGCGGAGTAGAGACCAAGTTACTCTACGGTTCGGTCCAAAGACGCCAATGGTTGGTAAGATTTTATTTACTTTTGTTTAAAGCGCTGATTTATGTTTAAAGCATGGGTAAGCATGGGTGGATTTGCTAGAATATTTAATTAAATTTGAAAGTATCTTAAGTGTTTATTTAGATACAAACCCAGTTAAAAACTTAATTTGAGAATGTTTAAATGTGAATGTTTAATTTTGAAAGGTAACTTGTGTTCTTTGTCTTTAAAGGTTTACAACCTAACTCTGAACTGGCAAATCTATGGACAAAGGCAAAAGAAAAACCAAATAAAAGTGATTGAGCCAGAAACTGTGAGTTGTCCTCGTGTCCTTTGGATTTTGAGCTGGAGATAACCTGACAACAAATGTAAACATTCAATGAATTTCAGATCCGTTAAGTTTCGTAATGACAGAGCAATGCGGCCATTTGGTTAAGGGGTGATGGGGGAGGGGGTGTAGAGGAGACAGGGAAGGCAAATGGAGAAAACGGAAAAAATCAATAAAACTAGCACACTGGCATGACAAAGAGAGCAGATCTATTGTGGGGGAATGATGATTTATGTTAGGGGTGGAAGGGCTGTCTGGGTGTGTCAGGGACGAAGGTGTGCACCAATATTGATTAATGCCCTGCCCTGCTTCATGGAGACAACCCAACCAGCACACTTTCAGTCTACCCACAAATACAACCCCCATCTTCTGAGAGTTTGGGTGTGTGCATCTGTGAGTTTGATGTTGAGCAACAATCCCAAACCTTTTTTCTTCTGATAGCACAACAAAAAAAGCCTTGGGTGACTGTTGGGAAATGTGTCACTCGCATGCAATTCATTTATTCAAAATGAAATAACTGGATTCTGAAAAAATACACTAACATTACTGGTGTAAAAAAGAAGTTCTGGCTGTTATGATTTGTATTTCTTTATTTTTACAAACGATATATTGTTCTGACAGCTCAGGTGCCTTTAAACAAAACTATACATTGTTTTGTGCACTTTATTTAATATCTATATATTTGCAGATGTAAAGCATACACGTATGCTTTCTGTGTTGGTCTATATTTTTTTATTATTACAACCTGCACTTTGTCTTTTTTTTTCACTGTGAATATGCACTGTCGGTTCTGTTTTGAATAAAGGGTTGGAAATTATTTTTTTAATCTAATTCATCCATTAGTCAAAATAATCGTTAGTTGAGCCGTACTTAACAATGGCATAAAGGTTAGTTAGTGTTTTCACTGGCTGACAATGCAGCAGTTTGTAGTTCCACAACTATATTTTCATATAGTTATCCTAGATTTATACTGATTTCATTAATATATTGTCTGAGCAACTAAGAAGCTCAGAAGTCTGCTAAGGGAACAGGTTGGAGAGCTGTAAAAGCTGAAAACAATATTATTTAGACTTGCTTGCATGAAAAACAGTTGTCATAGTTCACTGTAAAGAAAAAAAAAATTCAGTAAAATTTTCAGTTGGGCACTGCTGTTGAGTTTGCTCAACTCTGAATTCAGATTTTTGTCAAATCAACAGTAAGTTATATTTTTACATTGTAATAACTACATTGTAATTTGGTTAAGTTAGTATAGCAGAATAATTTAAAAGGAATTCAATATTGCACACTACAATAGTTTGTAATGTAACTACTTTATAATTTAGAACCAGGAACTTCTACAAATAATTACACAACGCAACATATATATTCAAAACATTTGTTTTATATACAATGAACCAGCATCGAATCCCTTCCAACAGTAAGTAAGTTCAAACTAATGAGATCCAATTCTCCCAGTCGTCAACTTGTGCTACATTTATATACTTGTAAAATTTGAGATTGGATAAAATATCAAACATGAGTCATGTGTACAAGACCATACAGCAGAACAGCTTCAACGGTGTGGGTGAACTTCACTCATTTCCATCTGAAAAACAAAGATAACAATTTGCTGGAGATTAGTAAAGCAGTCAGCAGGAATTTGAAACATTATGAATTTAATGAAAATGTAAACAGTAGACTGGGCACTAGAGTTGACAATTTAATATTCCGTCCCATTTTTAATAAATCTTGCTGCTGTGAAGATGAATTACAATTAACGTATACTGATTAAGGACATTACAAGACCTACAACAGTCTAGCTTATGAAAGTCAACCGTCAGTATAAAACAGAGCAGTCAATTGAATGCATTTCAACGTTTTCAAACACGTTATTCAGTACAACCAGGACTAGAAATGCAAATTATTGATTGACTTTAAGTTGACTTTTTATGTAACCCAATGGGTCATACATGGAAATTTTTTATATAGCGACTTTTTATAGTACAAAAACAATGTCAATCAAAAGGAGAGGCCGTTTTTCGAAAGACCCTCCAATCATCATGCAAAAGCGCACAGATTAACGCGTTCTAATGCATTTTTAGTCAATAAAATGTACGTGACCTTTTTTTTTACATTTTAGGGGAAGCTGCGCTTCACTTGCAGTCTTAAAGAAATCTCCACTGCTCGTAGGTGTGAACTAACCACCAAGCAAACTGTACACGATGGCAGATAATGCTAATGCTAATAGTTTATGATGTAAACCGTTAGCTTCCCCTCTTTGAAAGACCAGCAGCCACCACTAGAGAGGCAGGCAGCAAACTGACTGCACAGCGGACCGAGCCGCAACCTGTCCTCTGTCCCCATAAACCAGCCTGCTCACCTGCTGCGTCCTGCAGCAGACAAGCATGACTGTGTAGTAACTGCCAACACGTGATGACATAAAATGTCAGCTTACATTGCGATTACAATTTTGAGTTAGCATTAATACCCTAATGGCTGCTCTTGTAAGCTGTAACAAGTTAGCAAGCATGAACTAACACAATACTAACCAGTCAGAAGATAACATGCCTGTCCTGTTTAAATGGGATTTGCCCGGCTAACTAGCCGCTAGCATCAGTTAGACGCTAGCTTTCGCTAATGTTGAAAATGCGTTTCCTGAGGTCTTGCGGTGTATGAAACACAGGAAGGGCAGTTAAAGTAATACCAGTCTCCTGTCTCATTCATCTGGCCAAGCTCGTCACAGTATTAACAATTCACCAAATTGTTTTGGAACATACAACTTTCTTGCTTTGTTGTGCAAACTAACATTACTGCCTTAAATGTCAATAATTTATATTTTTAAGATTTACCAACATTACCGTTTAAAAATTTCTGTTTTAATACAAGTTGGGTTTACAGTGCACTGACCAAGCCATGTATAACATATTTGGCAGTGGGTTGCTCTTCAAGGATATTGTCGAGCAATATGAACCAACAGGCATAGACGTCTTCTTACAAATTAAATGTAAGTGGACTTCAGCTCTATTTTGAGTCAAGAACACTATCTTTGAGCTCTCCAGTAGTTCATTCAGAGAATAACTTCTATTTTTGTTGGAGAGCAGCAAAGATCATAGCATGAATCTCAGACCTACAATGCTGTTGTTTGTTTTTCAAATATGTGTCTATCCATCCATCTTCAAACTTCTTATCCTGCACCCAGGGTCGTGGGGGGGCTGGAGTCAATCCCAGCCAACTTTGGGCAAACATGTGTATGAATATCAATCGTAGGTGGACCAATGAGCCAGAAGAAAAATACACAATTCGACAGTAAGTTCACTAAAGGTAATAGTTGACCAATCAGATTTGACTACATATATAATAAAAAGGAAAATATGCTTCTTGGACAGGCCTTGACATTAATAATGTTGCTCACCAGTCTCTGTGGCTAGCTTTTTTTTAAATTTACTAGCCACACAGCAACTTTTGTTGTTGCGAAATTAGGTTTAATTTCATTAAAGTTAACTACGGTTTGCTCCGATTTACTTGAAGAACTAGATTTACAATCCTTTCTAATGCAAATGATTAATGTAAACACCCAAGTCAAGACTACATAAAATACTTTCTAATACTATCATCAGAAGATGGAGCAATCGGGTCCAGAAGCATATCTCTTCTGCCCCACCGTCTGCGGAACAGCCTTGAGCTGGGCTTAAACGGGTCTTTCACCCGCCAAAGTGGCCAGTAGAAGTGACTGCTTTCCCTGACAGTCAAATTCTACCCGCATTTGGCTAATGCTAATGTCGAGCCCTAAATGAAAGTAAAATAAAACAATTAGAGAATTAAAATTAAATGTATATTCACGTGTATTTTACCATAAAAGACAGTCCAAGTTGACTTATTGAAAACGAAGTAGGTTACATAAGTACGAGTATCAGTGGTTTTGTTTCCTAAACCCAAATTATTATTGTGATAGCAGCATGTAACTGTATCACATCAAATGCCACCATCCGGTGTGGTTTACATGGCATGATAAGATCCAAAAACGTTTTCTTTCCAAACTGATGTCCATGACATGATGCCAAGAAATCAAACTGCTCTTGGACCTCTTGTCCAGAGAAGCCAATCTGATGCAAATGCCTCATGAGTTGAGAGTAAGTAAGGATTTGATTACAATGGGAGTGTCACGGTTTGGCCTCGCTTCCTGTTTTAGTTTGAAGTTTCATGTCTCTTGTGGTCCTGGGTTAACTTCACTTCCTGCCTTGTCTTGTGATTGCGTGATTGTCTCCACCTGTGTCCAATCACCTGCACCTCCCTTGTGTATTTAAGCCCTGTGTTCCTGTTGTCCTTTGTCGCGTCATTGTCTATATGTCCCTCGTCGTTGGAGCACGATATTGGTTTGTCGGCAATAAAGAGCACTTTGATGGAAGAAACTCTGCGCTTGGGTCCTCACTGCAACCTGCCCCAGCCTGAGTGTGACAGGGGGCGTGCTGGCAGCCATGATCCGGCTCATTTCAGTCCTGTGCCGGGTGACGTGAAATTTCATTTTTTACTGTGTCATCTTCGTTTAGATTCAAACAAAAACATATATGTCGATATTTACAGACTTTAAGGGTTTCCTTTTACTATTGGTACACAAATATTCAAATAGACCTTGTAGTTGCGGATACTGTCACGGTTTGGTTCTGCTTCCTGTTTTATTTTGTAGTTTCATGTCTCTTGTGTCCCTGGGTTAGCTTCACTTCCTGCCTTGTTCTGTAATTGCATGATTGTTTCCACCTGTGTCCAATCACCTGCACCTCCCTAGTGTATTTAAGCCCTGTGTGCCTGTTGTCCCCTGTCGCGTCATTGTCAGTCAACTCGTCTTTGGCGCACGTCTTTCTGCTTTGCGTTTGAATAAAGAGCACCTTTTGGAAACATTGAAGACCATTCGTTTGAGTCCTGCCTCCGACCTGCACCAGCAGCACCATCCCTGACAGATACAGCCTTTTTAGTATGCATGCAATTTTATCTTGATGTAACTTGTTTCCTTTTCTTGTTGTGTTTACTGATTTTCCAAATCATTAATTTCCTTTATATATTTTTATTCTGAGATGCACAACATATTTTCTCCCCTACTGTTTAGATTATGCTATGCCTTTTCTACTATTTTGTAAGGTATACACTGTACTAAATGTACACATTAATGCACTTATCAATAAATAGTATCAATATCTTATGTTGGCCAATACAATTCTTTTTACAGGATTATACCAAATTCCTGTTAACACAATGCAGTGGTGGGATCATTTTTTTAGTTGCAGAATACTTTGTTGTTAGTGTTCCTATAACTCTTTCTATCTTCATCTTGTTCCCCCACCCCATCAAAACCCTTCTTACATCAGGAAGGGATCTCTGGCTGCCCAGCATCAGCAGTTTGTCTCTGCCAGAGCGGTCAGTGCTAACTACTCGGTTCAAAGAAAGCAAAGAGAGCGCGGTGGGAATGACAGAGTGAGAGATGACCGCCCAAAGTCAAGACAATAGATGGAGGACACAGAGAGATGGAAAGGAGACATGTCTGTGCTGCAGCCAAATTTAATAAAGACTTTGCAGACATACACGTCATGTATATGTGGGTTTTAGTAAATTTAATGCAGCTGTATGTCCTAATCCTAATGTATGAACATGGCTATACATAGAGAAAATAACTCCGTATCGCTGCTTTGCTTTCACCGGGCACACAAAATATAAATTAAATTGGGAATAGGTGATAGTATCTATGGAATCCAATGTGGTAGTAACAGCATTCAAAAAGGGATGTGGGTGATGGTGGCGCTGGGAGTAGTGTGATGCGAATCCCAGCTGCCCCATGTGCCATGTCAACGTGTCCCTGAGCAAGACACCCAACCCCCAATTGCAGACGGTCAGTTTTTGTAAGACTTTCATTCGGTTGCATCAGCAGAACATATCATGTCACTTGATTGGGTTAATTGGCTGCAGGTGTGCCCAATGCCATTCGCCAACTGGTTGCTGCCCATGCACTGGGTAATACACCTCCTATATCACTCCCCCCAACCTGATCCACCGTCTTGACCCCCTACTCCTGGTTTGCCACAATGGGCTTGCATTTTATGCCCATATGACTGGCTGGTAGTGTAATTTGGGGTAACATTTTCATGGAGGATTGGGATATTTCAAGACGATTGAACTGTCAAAGATAATAGTGCTATACAAGTGGTACAAAGAGCAGTCAACATTGGAGCGATAACTGAGGCCATATGTTATTGTTCTGAGCACAGATCCGGCATTATCTTTATGAACAGTGGAAAGACCTGTTTTACATGACGATGAGTTGTTTGGATTTATTTGAGGATTCCTCCGCATACAGGGGACTGAGCAGAATGGAAATGGTAACCAGATGCGGAAAGAGAATGACAGCTCTGAAGGTGGATGTGGTTCCTTTCAACATTAAAATGAGAGCAGTAACATTACAGTGTATTCACATAAACAACTTATTTTTCTTACTTATTCTCTTAGTTTAATTATATAGTAACTAATAATAAAACCTGCTAATTAACTGTTTTTAATTAGAGTTAAATATTGTGAGCCTAAAACCAGGCTCAGAATAAAAGTTTTTTGAGCTGATTCATCACTTAGTCACCCCAATCAAAAGGAGAAAGCAGTTCTGGAAATTTGGATGTGTGACGGTTTGGGTTTTCTTCCTGTTTTATTTTGTATTTTCATGTCTCGTGTTCCTGGGGTAGCGTCACTTCCTGCCTTGTCCTGTCTTCCCTGGTGATTGTCTGCAGTGTCCATGATTGTTTCCACCTCTGTCCAATCACCTGCACCTACCTTGTGTATTTAAGCCCTGTGTGTCTTGTGTTCCTTGTCGCGTCATTGTTTGCCTGTGTGCATGTTCCTGGTCTCTGTCGGTGTCACTTTTTGCCTGAAACTCTGCGCTTGAGTCCTGCCTGCACGAGCCATATGACAGGATGGTACTGATGTTCGGACCAGATTACACAGCACACTGTAGTTCTCATTCTCGTTGTGAATTAGAGAATCTATTGCAGGTTTTTGATTCACGTCAGTCTTTTGTTGAACGGCTTACTCGTTCTGTCACTTGAGGTAGTTCATGTGCCCACTGTTAGAATAATGTGAAGTTTGTCTTGTCTGATGCTAAAACTCTTTTAGTCTGAGTCTAGTTTGGCCTAGATCAGGGCCAGCTCTAGCCCATTTGCAGCCCTCCCACCGACCACCTAGGGCCACTTTAAACCACATCCATACATTATAGATACACTATGTTGTATGTATTATAGTGTACATTTATATTGGTAAATGTACTACAATATAATGGTCTCGTAACAGTAACTTGACAAACTCCAAGTGATTTGGCTTTATGTGCCCCTTGTTTATAAATTCTGCGCTGTCACTGCCAACAAAAATACAAATATGATTTCAAAGATGAATTAGAACGCACAGACCTTTATCAAACTAGAATTGGAAATACTATAAAATGTAGGATTATGTGCTATGAGTGCAAAAGTGGAAAAAACAATAAACATGAACAAAATAAAAATAAAAAGTTATACGTCAAAATAGTAATGGCAACTTTGTCAATCCTGTTGTTTGGGAAAGGTGAAATCTGGATTGGTATGTGTCTGTTGCTCTTTCACCTGAAGGCAAATATAAACAATTGATGTTCATCTATTAATACAGATACATTATGGCAATAGGCATTACACTGATTTTTTCTCTTGTTCATATGTTGAGATTTATCACTGATTTTGTGAGACATCTAAATCATGTTTTTTCTTTTAACAAGATTAGTGGAGGAGTAAACATTAAACATTTGAATTAGGTGTAAATAAATTATTGTTTTGTAAGCTCTTAAGTGTAAATTAAAATAAGGATTATTGAATAGACTTACCTGCTGCATGCTCAGTGTCTTGGGTCTGTGTTTCACTGGCTGCTGTGCTAGGTGTGATCCTAGATGTCCCTTCACCTGCAGCTATATTTAAGCACAGAGTATAACCAGATCAGTGAAGTTCTTAGAAATGATGAAACGATCAAGAATGAGGTTGAAAGTCGTTTACCATGAATGGAAGTGTGAGTTCATATTTTGAGCTTATTTACATTATCCTGAACTATACTATATACTAGTGGTTCGCGCGCCGTTGCATGGGAAAAAAAAAAAATTCATGTGATTTTATTTTGAAGGGACTTTTTCTAATGCAGCGGAGTGTCGTTTTTTTTGCCGGCTCGTCCGCCGATGTTTTCAGTTGGCGCCGCAAAGACAACCGCTCGCACCCCCCCCCCCCCCCCGTCGACACCGCGGTTGTTGATTGTTGGTGACAGTGTGTCGCACACTGAACAATACATCCAAGCAAGATGGTATATGGTATGGCTAATTAGGCTGTCACAAAATGAAATTTTTGTTGTGTGATTATTGCAATTTTCAGACGATTCTATGCCATTGAGAAAATAAGGACAATATAATAGCATAGTAATACAAGTACGCTATTTCAAAGAACAAAGAATGGTCAGAATAGTTAGGCAATAGAATCGGAATGTAATAAATAAAAAAAAACGAAACCAATAAAACAAAGGCTTGGTGTGATGCGGTCGGGCACGAGAAAATGTGTCCAAAGAAGTTTAACCCGGGGCTTCGACTGCCGAAAGGGCGACACGCTCTGCGGGTGCAGGGAGAGACTGAACAGTTGAATGGTTGTTGTTTTAGGTGAGATTTTCTGTGAGATTTTAGCTTAGTTGTGTTGCCTGTTTCCGTTGCTACTGTTTTTGAAACATTCATTTGACATTCATTTTCATGCACCGATAACAGAGAGGTGATCCTGGGGGATCAGCTGAGCTTTCTTTAGGAGGTGAGGGTCTCTGCAAAAATGGACATTTTAAAATATAAAATAATAATAGCATTCCATAACACCACCTTACACATTTATTCACATGTATCTAGGGATGAGCGAGTACAGCATTA